>NC_079135.1:98621079-98922265 GCF_945859705.1 Episyrphus balteatus | reverse complement strand
TTCGGATATTATTTAAAATACATTTTACCTTAAGAAAATGCATTAAATTCAAAAGTTTTGATTGTTCCTAAGAACTTAGCCAAAACACACTGAGAATCTTAAATGAAAGGTAGATTTGAAATTTTTGCTCGAAATTTTTGACAGGTTTACCAGCTCTCAGAATTTATGAGGAATTTCTAAGCTCTTTTTCTAGCTCTTTTTTTATTTTCATTAAAGTTACTAGTTAGATGTTATAATACAAATATAATTTTTTTTTTTTTTTAACAATTTTTTCTTATCAAATTATAACAATTTGCGTATAAAATGAACCACCACCACCACTTGCATGATATTTGTGGAGTAGATCCACTTAAAATTTCAAACATGTCTACCTGTTATCTTTCATCTCATTTAGACGAACTCAAATTCATCTCTCTTCAAACCATCACACGTCATCGAAGCAAATTATGCTCTTTCAGCATATAGAGTTAACCTATGATTTGCCCGAAATCAGGAACAAAAATCTAGAGTAGGAAGTCAACATGTTGACAGGCTCTTGACAAGTGCATCAACTATATGTATACTCTTAAGCCACATATGCATTTATGTTTTTTTTTTTTTTTTTTTTTTTTTTATTTTGTAAGTTCTAAAGAACAGTTCTTCTAGCAACCAACTACAACTACTATGACCACAAAGTTCCCGGCTGAATTTGAATTTTTCATTCTTTAATGATAGTCTAAGAGCCGGCAGCATATTTTGGCAGTTTTGATATAACCGAAATTCGAGTGTGCACATATCTAGATATGCACCACAGTATATCAACGGAACAAGTCTGGCAGTGATCTTTTTCAGCTTTCCCTTGCCAGACGCATCCAAAGTGCAGCAAAAAATCAATTTTTGGCGTTTTGGTATAACCGAATAAATGATACACCAAAAAATCATAAAAAATCCCCTGATTTCGAATCTGTGGGTACCGCAAGTTTCTTTTTCAGCTTTCCCCCCGCCAGACCGCTTTAAAGCATTTTTAAGTGCATTTTTCTAATAAAAAACCTAATTACTTATTTTCTGTTAGGTATAACCGTATGATGGTAACAAATTAATATTCTATGTCTATTCCAGGTCAAGAAAATATAATTTTTAGCCAGCTATTTTTCAGCCTTCCCTCTGCCAGACGCATCCAAAGTGCAGTAAAAAATTAACTTTTGGCGTTTTGCTAGGTATTACCCCAATAAATGATACACCAAAAAATCATAAAAAATCCCCTGATTTCGAATCTGTGGGTACCGCAAGTTTCTTTTTCAGCTTTCCCCCCGCCAGACCGCTTTAAAGCATTTTTAAGTGCATTTTTCTAATAAAAAACCTAATTACTTATTTTCTGTTAGGTATAACCGTATGATGGTAACAAATTAATATTCTATGTCTATTCCAGGTCAAGAAAATATAATTTTTAGCCAGCTATTTTTCAGCCTTCCCTCTGCCAGACGCATCCAAAGTGCAGTAAAAAATTAACTTTTGGCGTTTTGCTAGGTATTACCCCAATAAATGATACACCAAAAAATCATAAAAAATCCCCTGATTTCAAAAATGTGGGTACCGCAAGTTTCTTTTTCAGCTTTCCCCCCGCCAGACCGCTTTAAAGCATTTTTAAGTGCATTTTTCTAATAAAAACCCTGATTACTTATTTTCTGTTAGGTATAACCGTATGATGGTAACAAATTAATATTAGATGTTTATTCCAGGTCTAGAAAATATAATTTTAAGCCAGCTATTTTTCAGCCTTCCCTCTGCCAGACGCATCCAAAGTGCAGTCAAAAATCAACTTTTGGCATTTTACTAGGTATTACCCCAATTAATGATGCACCAAAAAATAATAAAAAATCCCCTGATTTCAAAAATGTGGGTACCAGAAGTTTTTTTTTAGCTTTCGCCCCGCCAGACCGCTTTGAAGCATTTTGAAATGCATTTTTCTAATAAAAAACCTAATAGCTTATTTTCTGTTGGGTATAACCGTATGATGGTAACAAATTAAAATTCTATGTCTATTCCTGGTTTAGAAAATATAAGTTTAAGCCAGATATTTTTCAGCCTTCCCTCTGCCAGACGCCCTTAAAAGTTTCCCAAACAGGTTTTTCCATAGAAAAAACACCTAGTTTCTGTTTTTTTCTTATAAAATTGAAATAATATTTTTTTGTTTAGAGTAACCATATGATGGCCAAATATTAACTTTCTCTGCCTTTTCCTATTTTAGAAAATGTAAGTTTAAGCCAGTTTTGTTTCAGCCTACCCTCTGCCAGACGCCCTAAAAGGTATCTCAATAGTACGGGAAAGTTAGATTTTGCTATATGGGGCATGGGGGTCTGGGAAAAAATCCGAAATGCATTTTGACTTCAGGGCTCGAAAGGCATAAAGACACGAGTCGTAAACCAAATTTTGTTCAATCGCACTCAGAGTCATTTGGCCGCCATTTTTTTTTAATACAAATTTTAGTTAACTCGCGTATTTTTGAACCTAAAAAAAAAAAACAATGTATGACAAACTTGAAATAATTTAATTTTCTACAATATATGTTAAATAACATTTTTCGATTATCCCTTTGTGTTTTTTTTTTTTAAACACGTCAAAAAGTGATTTTCTTATTTTTGTCATATCTCTTTTACTTGAGCGTTTTTTAAAAAATTTGTTCGTTGTAAATCTTTTAATTACCTTCATTTGTTACAATATTGGTTTTTCGATTTGACAGATTGTTTTCGATCTGTAGGCAAAAAACTTCAAAAAATTGCAATTTTTTGTATAGGGACAAACAAAATGATTCTTGGTGCGGTTGTACAAAATGTGGTTTTAGACTCTTTCGATCCCTGGGTTTATGCTCTTTTAATCCCTGAAGACAAAATGCATTTCGGATTTTTTCCCAGACCCCCATGCCCCATATAGCAAAATCTAACTTTTCCGTACTATTGAGATACCTTTTAGGGCGTCTTGCAGAGGGTAGGCTAAAACAACAATGGCTTAAACTTACATTTTCTAAAACAGGAAAAGGCAGAGAAAGTTAATATTTGGCCATCATATGGTTACTCTAAAATAAAATGCACGACTGGAGTCGCACGTACTTGCTGTTGCAGTTTAAAACACTTTTATGTTAGTTAACTTGTATATTTTAAGATCTGCCTCTATATAAATTTAAAGAAATTTTGTTGATGTTGGGGAAGAGCAACATTTTGAAAAATTTGTATGGGAGGTATACTTTTTTGACTTTTTTGAGAAAAACTAACGATGCAGTTTTATTGCAATTGCTTCAAATATTACGTCTGCAAAGTTTAATCAAAATCGTTAGAGCCGTTTTTGAGTTATTTGGTTTGAATTGAAAAATTTGTATGGGAGGTACACTTTTTAAGCGAAATATAAAAAAACAAAAAAAAAACCAACTTTCAGAATTCCATAAAAATCATCTGTACCAAATTTGAAGAAAATCCGTCCACCCGTTTAGGCTGTGGAAATGTGTACAGATGGACGTACAGACGCACAGACGCACGGACACGACACGAAACCAATACTTGCCCTATAGAGCAAGTAAAAACAGAAACTAGGTGTTTTTTCTATGGAAAAACCTGTTTGGGAAACCTTTAAGGGCGTCTGGCAGAGGGAAGGCTGAAAAATATCTGGCTTAAACTTATATTTTCTAAACCAGGAATAGACATAGAATTTTAATTTGTTACCATCATACGGTTATACCCAACAGAAAATAAGCTATTAGGTTTTTTATTAGAAAAATGCATTTCAAAATGCTTCAAAGCGGTCTGGCGGGGCGAAAGCTAAAAAAAAACTTCTGGTACCCACATTTTTGAAATCAGGGGATTTTTTATTATTTTTTGGTGCATCATTAATTGGGGTAATACCTAGTAAAATGCCAAAAGTTGATTTTTGACTGCACTTTGGATGCGTCTGGCAGAGGGAAGGCTGAAAAATAGCTGGCTTAAAATTATATTTTCTAGACCTGGAATAAACATCTAATATTAATTTGTTACCATCATACGGTTATACCTAACAGAAAATAAGTAATCAGGGTTTTTATTAGAAAAATGCACTTAAAAATGCTTTAAAGCGGTCTGGCGGGGGGAAAGCTGAAAAAGAAACTTGCGGTACCCACAGATTCGAAATCAGGGGATTTTTTATGATTTTTTGGTGTATCATTTATTCGGTTATACCAAAACGCCAAAAATTGATTTTTTGCTGCACTTTGGATGCGTCTGGCAAGGGAAAGCTGAAAAAGATCACTGCCAGACTTGTTCCGTTGATATACTGTGGTGCATATCTAGATATGTGCACACTCGAATTTCGGTTATATCAAAACTGCCAAAATATGCTGTCGGCTCTCGGTCTATCTAATCTTGCTGCCCAGGCAAGCAGGCAGGCAAGAGTTTCGAAAGAAAATAAGAAGAAGATAAAGAACATTCTATGCATCTTTTAACTATTGACTATTTATATAACCATGTTATAGGTTTTGTGCGGGGATCTTTTAGAAATGTAACGTTGTCATGGGTATATCCCATCATCATCATCATCAGCCGGTTATTGGTTTCTTAAGAGATGGAAATGACTATGCGCCTAGTGCACCTTTGATGATGTCATTTTTCCAGAACCAAAGAAAGAGAGGTCTTGAAAGCAACTTGAAAAATCAAGTTAACATCAATTACAACGGAAAATGTTTGCCAAAGAAGTAAACTTTTTTTTCTAACTTGCATAACGTCTGGGGGTGGACGACGACGACGACGACTACAAAGGCGATGAC
This sequence comes from Episyrphus balteatus, assembly GCF_945859705.1. Lineage (NCBI taxonomy): Eukaryota > Metazoa > Arthropoda > Insecta > Diptera > Syrphidae > Episyrphus > Episyrphus balteatus. Next base: position 98,917,500 of record NC_079135.1, on the reverse strand, counting down.
GACGGACGCAAATGAAGCCATAGAACAATGACACTTGTCTGCGTCGTCGGTCGGCTATTGACAAAGACTTCGGAACTCACGCAGCTAACATTTCATATACTTTAGATGAATCGCCCACCTTTTGTGGAGGATTTTTTTTATTGAGTGTGGGAAATAGACCAAGAATAGATTTGGAAATGAAGCAATTCAAAGTTTAAAAGAAACATGACAAATAAGACCTCGGTTGCCAAACTCAGTTTTTATCGAGTTTTTTTTTTTTTTTTAAGTTATTGATTAAAGTTCAAAAAGCTTATAAAAAGACTTATCTTTACAATTTTGATAAAAGTTTTCACATTTCAAAAATAATTACAGTTAAAAATGTATTAATATTTTATGCTTTACAAGTGGCAACCATAATTTCGAAAAAATCTATTGAACCATAAATGGCGGTAAATTCACCTTTTATTGTGTGTTCGTTCAAGTCTAAGCCGATTATTGAACTTTTATGATTTTATACCCACTATACTCGACGAAAATAGCCCTCCTACGCAGTTTAAGTTTTATTGTTTGATCAAGTAAATGGAGGTTGAGTGCTTGAGCGGTTTTTGGTTTGAAGCTTAAAAAAAAAATTGCAGTCAATGGCTGTTAAATGAATGCAACTTTGTTATGTTGAAATCATTCTGTTGTTCGCACAAATGTTAAAAAAGCTGATGACAATGTAGAAGGAATATTGCAAAAGATTGTCAAAGAAAATATAAGTTTATTTAGAGAGGTCTTAAAAAGTTCTTGAACTTTTATTATTGTTATTGACTTTTAGTTAACAGAACAATAGTTATGCGGTTATTTGGATTTGTAGAGGAATTTCTTTATGTAACTGTTAAATAAATCGTAGGCGACACTATAAGATAACTTCATTATATTAAGTAATAGAATTCATTATGTATAATTATAATTAGATATTTAAGATTAAATTATATTAGGAGATCTTATCTTAAGTAAAGCATGGCACAAACTAAAGATTTAGGTTAAGGAAATTGAAATTGGTGCATAAACTTCTTAGTGCATAATCTCACGTACAGATGTATAACCATGTACAGAGAGTCAATCACAAACTATATATTTACATAATTCAACAGTAACGATTTATACTTAGAAAAGTGATAAATTGACAAAGGAATATGATTTAATGTCATTACAACAGAATTTAAATAAATAAATAAAAAAATTAATTTTCGTGAGAATAAACAGTTCGAAAGACTTCACTATTTTGAAGTGCTGTTATTTCCCAAATCTGAAAGCTTCGAAAGAGTATTTACCTATATCATTTTAAAATTTATGTAACGATAATTTTTTTATCAGCGATAGAAAACGTTTTATGGATGTTTATAGTTTGAAGCTAAATAAGGTCACTGTGGCGTATGTGTAACTTTTTATTTGAGATAAAGGTATTAGAAGGCAATGTAACTCAAACTCAAGATAACAATCATACAAAACATTTCAATGATGGAGTATGCCAAAAAAGTAGGTCCATTCCGAGCGTTTTTCTTTAAACTTGGTAGTTAACAATGGTTGATTGCCAAGAAGAGAAAATTATTTTTTTTTTTGGCATACCTACCAACTTTTTTTTGTAAATATTTTTTTAAATTTCAAAATTTTATTTTTTAAATTCTTCTTGTACAAGAAATTATACATAATTCATTTCGTGGTTAGAATCATTTGAAAGGGTGGACCGTGGGTAAGATTATCATTTAACTTTGCGAAATTGATAAGTTTTGAGCGGGTTGAGGTATTTTAATAATTTATTTTTTTTTTCTTTTGTATTAGGAATGAAGGCAATTAAGGTATATTTATTTGTTATGCAAATATCAAAACAGTCTTTATTTAAGAAAAATGAAAAAAAAAATTCAATAGATAAGAGCAAAAGTATTAGGTATACTAAAAATGGTAAAAATGACTTCTTTATAGATTTTTATATAAATTAAGAGTTATAATATTTTTTTTTATGTGTTACATTTATTAAATAAGCTAATGTCTTTTCGAATTTTTTTAAATTAGGTATAGAAAAAAGTTAACAGGATATCTCCTTCTTCTTCGAAAACTTGTTTATTTTTTTAAATAAAAAAAAAAAAAAATTTTTGAGTTTCATCCATAAATGAATAAAAATAAAAAAAATCTCTCTCAAATTAAATTTAGTAGATGGACTTTTAAGAAAAACTTTGTAACTCAATGCAAAGTCAAAAACAGCTTTCCGAAAATTCTCAAAAATTAAAATATTGAAAAAAAAAATGGACCATAATTGTTATAATAGTCCTTATTAGAAGCTGCAATAAAAAAAATAATTTTTGAACAATAATTTTACACCAAAACTATGAAAATTTTCTTAAAATACTGTGTTTTTTTTTTTTTAATAAGGAAAATGGACAAAAAAAGTTTTTTAATTTTTGAAATTACTTAGGTTATTCCTCAAAAAAATCTTATCCTTAATTTTGTTTCATAAAAAAACTTTAAAAACCAGAATTTTGAAGACCAGAATTTATCTCAGAGTCAGAATTTTGACACGCTCTCTATAAAATCATATCAAAAATAAAACAATTTCTTTTTCTAGATTCCTATACAGTCGTTCTGGAGAGATCAACACCATTTCGGGGAACACTCGTATAATTTTGATGTTTGGCGGTAAAATAAGAGTAGATACACTTTTTTGATAGCAATACCGAATATTCTAGCATTTTATCATAAAACAAAGTTGAATTTTTAATAAATTTAGACCTCGATCAAAACTATTAAAAATAAATTTTAAATTTTTTGGTCTCATCTTACCTTTAAAATTATACATTTACATAAGACTCTATACGTGACATGAAATATTTAAAATTGCCATCAGTTGAATACTTGTTGATGAGATCATTTTCTTGTGTCTTACTTTATAGAGCGTGATTTCGAAGCAGTCAGAATATAGTTTTTGAAGATTGATTTTTCTATTGCTTCTAAGAACACATATTTGAACACTTTTCAGTTAAAAATGACCTTCATAATGAATTTCGAACATTGAACTGATTTCAATGAGACTAAACTTTATACCAAAGTACCTAGAAACAATCTTCCACGCATCAACCACAGAGGACATACGAAACCTAAACCCTATAACCCAAGATAACCTTATTTAGATTTCTTCCATGTTTCTATAACTATCCTATATGCATTCTATATTTATATACAAATAAAACATGTCTTCCACATATCAACAAAGAACAAGAGTAATCCATATATGAAATCATCTCTTACTCATCGCACAAGTCAGTGCGGTGGTACAAGGTAATCAGATCCTTTCATTTTGCCATTTCATAGCCATCGAGTTAAACAACACACCACTCACCAAGCGCAGCATCACTATAACATTGAATCCCAAAAGCCTAAAGATAACCTTGGTCTCTTGGTGTCGATGAGATATTTCTTTCGAACTTCAAGAACAACAGTCTTTTATTGTTTTTGTCTTCTTTTTGTTTCAGCATCATTGAGTTTTTTTTTTTTCTTGTCTAGCCTTAGCCTGGCCTATAACTTAATGAAGAACACGATTCCTTGGCGATAAGTTAATAATTTTAATAGCAAAGCCATGATATTTGTAAGACTTCACTTTGCATTCTCATGTTCTTTCTTCATCTCCGTAGGTTTTTTATAAGGAATAGAATCCGTGTACACATTGAAGCTCTCTGATTCCTATACCCAAGGTTGCTTGCTAGTGCGCCTCTTCTTTAGTTATAGTTGTAACGAATTCTTCCATCTGATTAACCTTGCTCACACCTTTGTTTTATATAGTTTCTCTCTCAAGTCCAGAACTAGGGGATAACTTTTGTGGCATGGTTACAGAAAATATACATTCTATTCTACACCTTTTGGTTAAGATGCTTCAACTCTCGGGTATGCCTTGATCCCTATACTGACTATATCGCATGACAACTTGAAGTTTATTTATATCTCGCAGTCATTTTTGTAACACATGACCTTTAGCTAGAAACATTTAGTCACCTGAACTTGATGCATATCAGCACCACTCTTTCTCATTTTTTCTAAAACCTTGAGATCTTCAAAATTTGGTACAATGATACAGGACACTTTTAAGGGGCAGCTATATTATTATGGTCATGGTCATCATTGACTCATCTTATATTTAAGCGCCTTTTGTCTGAGTGATCAACATTATCACAGAATAATGAAAGAAGAGCCCCCTTTAAAGAGAAACAAATATAAAGTTAACCAAGTTAAAACGTCAGCGGTCCGTAACCTGATTGTTGACCTGTCAATATGCATGATCGTCATTTTGCCTTCTTGGGCTCTTTTACTGAAGAGTTTGCATATAAAATGAAAATGGCACGATATTCTTGCGGTTTTTTTTTTATAATTGTTAAAGCTATAAATACATTTTGACGTAAGGTGAACATTCGTGTATAAAATTTTTCGTACCAATTTTAAAAATAATTCGTTTGAATTTATGTTCCCTCTTATTTTTCAAACTACTAAACATTATTTGACAAAAGCGGTATGATTGAAAGCGTCTTTCTTATTTGCTGGTTATAGGCTTTGTGAAGTTTTCCAATTTAGAACTCTAAAGAAACAAAACCAATGAACTAAAAAATTTGCTTTTCAATGTATAGTGGCTTTGTAAATACATACTTTATTAAATTATAAATTTTACACAATAGGAATAGAAAATACTAGCTAGTTAAGAAACCTTAAGCTGCTTAGTTAATGACTTATAACCAGCGGACAAACAAGACGCTTTTAATAATTTCTCATTTGTCAAATTATGATGAGTGGCTTAAAAGTTATAAGGGAATATACATTCAACCGGTTTTTGAAAGTGAATATGTATGTTCTCTCATAACATTTGAAATACTTTTTATCAATTGACAAGTGAGGTAAGGCTGAAAGCGTCTTGCTTGCCCACTAGTTATAGGCTATGTGACGAGTTCTCATACTACATCCTGTAGTGACAAAGTCATGATCCAAAAAATTTTGTTTTAAAATGTAAGGTGGCTTTGTTAATACTTATTTTAAATATAACTTTTACAAACGTTAATTTAAAAAATTTTAAGTTTGGTCAGTTACTGATATTTTCTATTCTAAGGCACCATATTACGAATCGTTGCATAGCTTATAAATCAGTAGAAAAGCAAGATTCTTTTAAATATTTTTGATTTGTCAAATTATGACTAGTAGTTTAAAAGTTATGAAGGAACATACATTCAACCGCTTATTATGCATATGGGTGTGCGGCGTGCATGTTCCCTCATAACTTTTAAACTACTTATCATTATTGGACAAAAGACATGTGGTTGAAAGCGTCTTGTTTGTCCGCTGGTTATAGGCTATGTGATGTCTTTAAATACAGCATCATATAGAGACAAAAGTTATGAGAAAAATTTACTCTGAAACTACTTTATTTAAGAATTACATTTGCATTATTTCAATAATAGAAAAAGAAATTACTTCAAAAACTTGAACGGGTTAGTTTTTTTTTAGAACTTGCACTTAACGATTTTTTTTAGATATGTAAATAATCTAAACATAGTTCTACCGTTAGGAAAAAAGGGTTAAAAAAGAGATACCAATATGAACATTGGTTTTAAGTTTTGAACATTAAAATTGGGAGAGAAAAACTGAAGCCGGTAATGCATTCCACATTCTTGTAACACGACTATAAAAAGAATCTCTTAAAGCAAATAATAATTTTTTCCGTAAGATGGCGCTATATTACAAAATCGTTGCATATCATATAACTAGTGCAAAAGCAAGGCGCTTCTGATTTTTCATTTGTCGAAAAATGATGAGTAGTTTTTAGTAGTATTCAAGATGATTTATTAACACACAAAATCGTCCCTATAGTATAAAATATTGAAAATAAAGAGTCTTAACCAATTTTAAGGCAAGTTCAGACTTCACCACAAATTATTAAGAAAATAGTTGTTCATAGCTATTTCAATACTCCATGATTTGACACCCTTCGAAAGTTCATATTTTTAAACTTATTGCTAAAATTCCTATAGGTAAATCAAAAATAATCAAATATTAAAAAATAGCTTGAAAGAAGAAATTCACTTCTTTTGAAACGAATGCTTATAATTTTTATTTATTATTTTTAATTGTCTTCAACAAAACCCTTTAGAAACTAAAATATCTCATGAACCTACACAACAACCGCGAATTAATGTCTTCATAAATTTTCTGCTTATCAAGTGCACTTCATTCGCATTCGCAGCAAAACCCATATAATCCACATCAACAATATAACACACATAGAATATGTCTCTCGATATCTCATTCACGATCTAGACTTCCGACATAACCCTCTTTGCGCGCATTATCGAAACTAAAATCCTTTATGCTGTCCAATTTCATCGCGCTTTAGTTGCCAACTTGAACCTTATATATTCTTGACCACCATGTGTGTGCGAGCTATACTAAAATTTTCCTTTAGCTCCATTGTTAGCACAGTGTAATCCGAGATTAAATGCGCCCAATAAGATTTCGTGCAACAAAAAACAACCAGAACCACACCATCGGCATCGTCGTCATCGTTGTCCTCTAACAAAAGCCTGTTCAAGACGAGCGCCACACATTAGATCGACTCTTGTTTGGTTGGTGCTCTGGCTCTGTGCGCTCCACCACCACAGCATGAACATAATTTGTTTTGCGATAAATAAGTTTCCTTTGGTCTCCGAAATGGACAGAAACACCAGACACCGCACCATTGCCATGCCACCACTAACACCACTACCGCCATCAAGGAGTGAGGACATTAAGTACACTTTCGCGCAGAAACTCGGCGCGGTGGCTACATGCAAAACTATATACACCCAAACCAGCTACACTAAGCGACATAAATTTGACCTTGTGGCGATAAATTATCGCCCCAACGACAACGACAACGACGGACGAGACTACAACGACGACAATGACAACATGCGCTACAGAAAATCGGTGTTGGCCTGATCGTGTAAACTGGCGCTAAGCTACCTTTTCTACAACAACATGTCACCGGCTATTTGTCATGGTGGGCTTGGACACCAAAAAGAAGTGACTTGAAAAAAAAAGGTAGGCGGCCGTAGAGTCGGCCGAGTGTATATTAGAGTTATACGCGTTGACCGCCTTCGTTATGGTAATCAAATCTTTATCTTTTTCTATGGTTTTGTTGGGAATATGTTTTTAGTTTTTTGTTGTTGTTGTTGTTGTTGTTGTTGTTTTGTTTGAAAAGTGAAATTAGAAAGTTTTAAATATATTTTGCGTTAATTGCGTTAACTCAACTCTAAAAAAAAAATATAAAATGTGATAAATCGATGGAGAGTGAAATATGGCGTGCAAATGAGAATAAAAAAAAAAACAGCGCGAAGATTTTCAAAAGACAAACTAAATATGTAGGGGAGAGTGGGGCCAAATGTAACACTTTTTTCTAAAATCGATGGTTCTCCTACAAATTTGAAAGTGGGTCAACCAGACCTTTTTTAAATTAAAGACCCATGTTTTAGCTCCAAGATCCATCATAAAAATTTAGCAAAACATAACGGTAATGTTGAAAAATAAAGCTTCAAAAAAAAAATCGTGTTGTTTCAACTTACCCCACATACGGGGCAAAGTGTAACACATACCGGGGTAGGTTGTACCAAGAACTAAAAATAAGAGAAAAATACCTTTATTTGTTTATATTTATTTATTTTTAATTAATAACAATAAAAACAAACCTCAGTCATGAAATTTTGGTGCAAATTTGTAAAAAGTGGAGCAAATCCAAGATTTCCAGAGAAAATTTGACTGTAGTCTTAAATAAAAGTTATTCGAATTCATAAATTGTTTTATAAGCTTTATGAATTCAAGTGGTGGTTCAAAAATGTGTTTCCAATTTCAAAATAAATACAAATTCAATTACAAGCATTCATATTCAGGGTTGTTAATATTATATTAGGTAAACAATTTTTCAGTATAGGTAGGTTTTTACATGGTACAACTTGCCCCGGAAAAATGTTACAACTATCCCCAGCATGAAATTTGGCACATAAAATCAATTTAAAAAAAAAGCGAAACTGATATAGACATAACATATACACGCAATTTGAGCCAAAACACAGTTGCATATAACAAAAAAACACTTAGCACTCTATCTTTTTCGGGTAAAGAGGTAGACCAAAAATAAAATTAAAAAAAAAAGTTACAAACATGCATTTTTTGGGCACCACTAGTGTAACTTCTCACCCTGTCGTCTAATCTTCATCTGAAGAAAATGTGCCGGTAGATATGCAAAAATTGAGCATTTTTGTCCTTTACGCGTTTCTTAATATTGAAAGGAACATCGCTTTTTTTAGCTGTTAATTCTTACCCCTGTTACATTTAGCCCCACTCTCCCCTACTGCTAATTGATGCGTTGAAATGCTAAAAATGTATTTTAAAGAAATCATCAAGACTACAATGATCGATTAGTGTTGATAGTTGTTGAAAGAAAGACTTGACTGATCTTCGTTGATTTTTCTAAATGGTGTCAAAAAATTAACAAAATTAAATTCCAAAAATCGTATTCTTTTCCAAAATGAGCATCTTTTTAGTTTTTTTTTTTTTTTTCAAAACCATTGATTTGATACAATAAATAAACAGGTGATTTGAGGTTAACTTTTTATGTAGAAGTGTAGGTATAGTTGATTGACCCCAAGTGGTTGCTCTTTTCTACAGATATTTACACTGTAAATAGGTGAAGACAACCACTGTGTTGCAGGGACGTACACAGGATTTCTTCTTGGGGGGGCACAGTGTGTCGATCCCATACAAAAGTTTATCATAAATACTTGCAACTAAGTTTTTGGAGTTTTAATATCTGTTTTTGTGTTTTTATGACAGGAATAGAAAAAAAAATTACAAATTAACAAATTAAACAACCTATTACTTTTTTTTTTAGTATAATTTATGAAATTAACATTTATTGAAGAAGCCACTTGTGAGCAAATAAATTTTTTTTTTTATATATAAACAAAAATATACTTTTCGTAAGGTTTTTGGTGTGCTGAACTCGAATCCGAAGTCATAAAAATTCTATCATATCACGTTTTTGAAATATTCCCGTTAGAAAATCTGAAATGTCGTTTTTTAACAGTTTTTGAGGTTATGTTCTTGAACGTGGTGATTTATTTTAAATAAATTTGTGACAGTTTCTAAAAGAACTAAATGTTTTCTTTTAAAGTCCGTTTAAATCTTTTCAATATCTTTTTTCTACTTTGAGAAATCTTAAGTTGAAGTCAACTTGTTTTGATTCAATATAAGTTCAAGTGACCTCAACTCCAAAAATTTTATAAAGCGTTTCGCTTTAATAATTTTTTATTATTTTTGTTATTTTTTTCTTCGTTATCAACTTGTTTTGTTTATCTTCTCTATACAAAAAAATCGTATGTTTATTTGCGTTTCATAGCAAATCTCGAATAGTTTTTTGTCAATCGCTTTCAAATTTTGAAATAACGTTTTATTTGCATTTTCGTAAATTCTTATATCGGCGAGGTTGGTAAATACGCTATAATACACAGTAGAGCGTGGCCGGGTCAAGTAATTATATTAAAAATTAAGTATGCAGAAAAATATAATTTTTTTTTGTTGAAAACAATATTTAAAATATTTTTAATTACATGAACAGCTTTTTGTTACTTGTGTATGGCTAAAAATTATTAAAAACATCGATTTTTTCATTTTGGTGATCCCCTTGAAGATGTTTCTCAAAAAATGAATTATTTTGAGTACTTGACTCGTAGCACATAAATGTGACTATCTCTGGTAATCGCAAACAGAAGCAGACCAAACTTTGCCAATATTAAGTATAGGCCTAAGGCAAAATAATATAAAAAAATTATCGATATGATTTTATATGTTTTTTTTTTAAATTAAGTTTAAAAATTAAATTTTTTTTTTTGGCCATTTATCAAAGAAATTTTAATAACTCATATATAATTTTATAAATTTAATTTTTTTTGTTATACGTTTTACAACAACACTCAAATAAACAAAATAACATTAATAAAATTTTTCAAACAATTACCAAACGTGAAATATACACTCTCAAAGATTCCCATAAATTTCTCAAAATATTTTCGATTTCCGAGGTACTCATGTTTCGGAGCTTATTTTGAATACATAACCTGGGTTATTTTGTAAGATAAATATGTTTTCATATGAGTTGACACTTCTAAATTATATTTTAATAGCAAAAATATTAATTTTTAACAAAAAAAAAAAGTGATTTATCATAAGGGGACGACACACTGTGGGGGGGGGGGGGGGTCATGCCACAATTATTTTTTTTTTTTTTTTTGAAAAGTTTTGATATTATACATAAATTTGTAAATGTGCTTTTTGAATTGCAAACACTAAAATTTTAAATAACGGTATGTCATTCGTTTGCTTTAGTTTGGCGTTAAACCTTAAGTATTGACCAATTAAGACCATCCTTTTTTGAAAATACACTGTGCTTTACAAGTAGGTACAACATTTCTTTATTGTTTTCCGCCAGTCCAGAATTATTTTAAAAGTTAAAATTAAAATCTTTATTATTTAATAACAGTGGTAAATTTTGAATTAAAAGTCTTCCTAAACTCAGGCAAACGAATCACAAAGTTTTCTAAAATAATTACATTTGCAAATGAAAAATGAAAATACAATTTTATTTAAATTTTGTTTTAAAATTATATGCGAATTTTATTAGGTTCTTTAATAGAGTGAGGGAGATACAGTTTTCTTACAAGAAATTAGAATTTAATGCTGTTTGCGTAAAACCCAACACCGACACATGTTAAGGATGATTTCTGATTAAAATAGGTACCTCTATCAAAATAGTAAAGAAAGAAAAAATATTTATGGCGTAATCGAAAATATTAAACAAAATTCTGCTAGTTTTAAGGGTAGATATTTTCGAATTCGTCAGTTTTTAGGTATTTATCAGCGGTTTACAATATAAAACTGATTAAGTTTTGTTTAGATATTAGATTAAGTGACCTAAGCTTGCTTTAATATTTAATTTGCCTTTAGACAAGGTTGCTAATATTCGTATCTATGAAATCGGTTTACCATTGATGATTAACAAATCAATTTCAAAAAATGTAAGAGAGTTAGCTAATCTATTACAAATTACTATTATATTCTGTAAGCAAACAAAATTCACAAAAATTTGATCAATCAAATGTATTGAACTGGAACATTGCAAGAAGATTTGGGAAATGATATTCTTCTTAAAAATTTCGCCGATGACGAATGTAATCAACAAAGCAAGGCCACAGAAAGGTTATTTAATATATACCTATTTCATTCACTTCATCATATAGGTTATCAAAAAAAAAATCCAAACTGTTCATGCACAAATCTGTGTAAGTAAAAGATCATTTATCTGAAAACTCCAATAACTTGAAGTTTTTGTCGAAATCAATAATTATAAAATGGCTAAATGATAGCTTGCCAGAAAATGCGATTGAAGTTTGAATAGTTCATGAACATCGGTGAGTTTTTGAGCATCGATCCGTTTGATTCTTTAGAAAAGAGTTGCTCTTATGTTTTTGATACCAAATGAATGAGAATACACAGTGTGTATGTGTACATTTATTTGCTGGTAAGCAGCATTTTGCCCTTAGGAGCTGATGTTTTTGTACCTACCCAATTCAATTTCAATCTTGGAATATAATAACTGTTCGGATTTTAAATCCATACAAAGCTCAACAACATACTGCTCAATTTGGGGCCTATCAAAGCCTTACTATCGAACGAATCAAAATAATCCGAATCCAGCTTACCGTTCGCTAAAAATATGAACACATCTGCAAAATATGGCAAAACATTTTGTTTGAATACGACAAATTTTTTTCACTTTTCATTTTCGTTCATGTTCTAAAACTTCGACATTTTGAAAATCATCTTACTTAAAAGAATTTAGCATCACAACAATTTCTTGTTTAAGTTTTGAATTCTTGGGGGGGGGGGTCATGACCCCGTGACCCCCCCCCCCCCTTGTATACGCCGTTGCTGTGTTGTAAGACAGAAAAACATGTACATTTGACTACGACGATGATTGATCAACAAAATTTCTGTCTACCAAAAACAACAAAAATCAGCGATAGATGACTATGCAAAAAACGAAGCTTGTATTTCAAATTAGGGTCGAATGAAATAATCTATAATATATATCAACCTCTGCCAATGAGTGCCTTATCCATAAAGAGACCCTAGCTTTACCGATTCAAAAATGTATCATTCCCCCTAAAGTTGCTCATAAAAGAAAAAGGAAGGACTTAAAAAGTCTACAATCAATACAAGTCATTTGGAAAAAAAATATTTCCTGAAAACTTCTCCTAATACTTGCAGTTAATTGACTGTAGATTAACACTTTTATAAATTTATCCGGTGTTCTTTTATCGCAGTAACGCGAAACTTTACTGTTCAAATAATTTCAATACTCGTACGTTTCGTTATTGGTACTACTGAACAAGTAACAAAACATACAGAGGGCTCAAAGCTGAAGTGAATTCGGAGTTTTGAGTATTACCGTGAATATTTTTTTCTAACAAACGACAGTTTCAGTCGAAACATTTTTGGATCAAACTAATGACAGACCTAAGTAGATTCTTAGACTTTGCGCAGATTTTGGCAAGAGATTTGAATTTTTTTTTTCTTTTTTTTTTACTTGGCCCGTTTCAGCTGTTAAACCTCCAATTGTTATTTTTAAGGGCAGTGCTACCTTCTATTTCCTATGCTATCTTTAACATTTCGTGAAGACTATTGTAAACTAATTCAACAAGTAACTTCAGCATTGAAATATATGAGCCAGGTATGGAAAAGTCAATACAATTGTATCGAATTCGACAAATCGAGTACAAACATATAAAAAGAAAATCGAAAGTATTGAAAAACGACAGATCTATTTGTTAAAATTTTAATTTAGTTTCAGATTTTTTAAACCAAAATAAATGTTACAATTTGAGTGTAGTGACTTGTTTTTTTTTTTTGAAAATATTTATCAAACTGATCAATATGTTCTATTTTTCGACATTCTTCAGCAAATATTGCAAATGCTGTTCGAATGAGAGACTAATAAGGCCGAAATGCAAAACTTTGAATTCACTGTGTTATAAATTCAGAAAAAAAAAAAAATTTAAATCAATTTTCAAAGTAAAGCATTAAGTCCGAAGACCTGCAGATTTTTATATGGAAAAGGACTGGTAGTTTATGCATTAAATTTCAGTAAAATTACTCTTTAACGCAGAAAATAATGAAATGTGCAAAATTTAAGAGTTTTTGCAAATAAAATATTTTGATTAAATTTTATATTAATTTCTCGTGTGAAAATATATTTCAATACAATTGTATAAATTTCAGTACAACATAAATGAAATTTTCAGTACAATTAAAAAATTTCATCTTCCATCCCTGATATGAGCATAATTTTTACGTGCTCCAGTCAAGATTCTGCAGTTTGTTCGTATGTCTTCAAAATTTCGTTGAAACAGAAGTTTACACATGTTTTGAAAAGTAGCGGACTAAAACTACACGTTTCTTTTATAACAATTTTGTATCGAGATTTGTGATTTTATTTTGATTTTGCACTTTTATACTATTATTTCAAATACTCTTCGTGCTGATTTTTTGTGAATAATTTCTCAAACATCGAATTTCAAGGTTTTGACTTTTAAACGTACATATCTCGAGGTGAAAACTTTTTACATTTTTTGTTCGTATGTGTGACTTTTATATATTAATAATATCTGATACGAGATACGAGAACATACACGTAGAAAAATGATCGGATAAAAACTACGTAAAACTCGTGTAAAATTAACAGAGGGAGTTTGCTAATATAGCACCTGCAAGCTTCAAACTAACCTGGGTTAAAATTACACGTGTCGACTCGGATACTTAAAATTGTTTAATTTTACCCATTATCTTGGTTAAATTGTACTAAAATCTCAAATTTTAACCGAGTTTCTCGATCAATATAAACAAGTTAGTGGGTTAAAATAACCTTATAAAATGGTTATTTTAAACAATTTAATTTAACCGAGGTGCAGTGGCGTACGTTGAGTCGTCGGGGCCCCGGGGCAAGACTAAATTTTGGGGTCCTTTTCATATTTGGGGGCCCTTTAGATACAAAAAAAAGTATGTATACGCCATACATTTTTTTTCTATGGCTTATATATTTTTAGGTTTATTTTAATGTTTTAATATGTTCGTAATGCACTTTGCCTAAAATGATATATTTAGAGACCCCTATAATAATTTTTTTTTTAGCTTAGAATTGATAGTTCTTGGGGCCCCTGTTCTGAAGTAATATGTACATGTACATATTTGATTTTCCATCATCAAAAATAATTTTTTTTATTGTTGGGCCCCTGAAAAATTCATTTTGGGGCCCTCAAAATTAAATATTTAGCGGCCCCTAATATAAAAATTTTTGAAGCTTAGAATTGATAGTTCTTGGGGTCTCTGTTCTAAAGTAATGTGTACACATTTGATTTTCCATCATCAAACATAGTTTATTTCTTTTGGGGCCCCTGAAAAATAATTTTTGGGGTCTCAAAATTATCAAAATTAAGTGCTTAGAGGCCCCTAAACTATAATATAATTTTTTTGGAGCCAAGAATTAATAGGTATTGAAGCCTCTGTTCTGATGTAATATTCGGAATGCAACCAATAACATAATGTTTTTAGTTTGTGCCCTGATGTATTTATGTTGGGGCAAAAAAAACAATTTTTTTTTAACTTAATTTTTTTTTAAGTACTGAAGTAAAGGCATTTGGGGTCCCTGCAGGGCCCTGGCTTGAAGTTGTTTTTTTTTTTTGGGGGCCCCTAATGTATTATTTGTGGTTGCAAAGATTTTTCAAGTAATATTTTTTGGGGCCCTAAGATAAAATTGTAATTTTTCTTTTAAAAAAGCAGTTTATTTCCTTTTGGAGCCCCTGGGGTAACCTTTTTATCAAATCAATATATATTATGTGGCTACATTATACATTACACTGAATGACATAATTTGTCTCCCTTGTATCCGAAGTGATTCAAACTTATTTTAATTTACTTCGTAACTCAATTTATGCTAACAGTTTCCTTCTCTGCATTGTCTTCAGTGGGGGGCCTGAGGTCGGTCGGGGGCCCCGGGGCGTCGCCCCGCTTGCCCCAAGGGAGTGTACGCCCCTGCCGAGGTGACTTCGTTAATTAAAGCCACGAGAACTACCTAGTTTTTAACCAAGACTACGATATTTTAACACATCTTTTTAACCCACTGGAAAAAGCTCTTGGCTGGTATTTTATTTTTCTACGTGTAGTTTTTGATCTTGTATGAAGTGTTTTTAAGAAAACTAAGGTGCCACTAAGTCGAAAATTCCAAAAAAGTTTTTCTTCTTCAATTGATTGTATCTATCATACTACAGTAGTCCAGTAATTTTAGGTTTTATCTGCGGAAAAATTCCTACTGGGCTGAATTTTGGTATACAGCTTAATGACGGCTTTGTTATGAAGATGTGAAAAATCGACATTGATATCGTGTCCGCGTTAAGAGTTATAGGGGTCAAAAGGTCACAAAAAACTGTTTTTTCACGATTTTCAGCAAAACGGTAAGTCTTATCAAAAAATTTTCAATGCAAGAATTGTAGACCAGATTATTATATATAAAAAGTGTCATGACACTTTTTTTCCTAAGACCCACCGTTTCTTAGGTATAACGATTCAAAAAGTTGAAGTTTAGTTGTAATCGTCATAATCCTATTCCTGAAAAAAAAACTCCTAACTGAAAAGTTCCTGAAATTTCATTATTTTTTTAGCTTGAATTTCGTTCCTCAACTGTTAAGAATATGGGGAAACCAAAAAAAATGGAAATTTTCGCCATTTTTCCGATTGGGGCCCTTCTCCAGAAACCATTTCCCTGGGAATTTTTGTTTAGAATATGTCTGAAAATATACAGGGTGTGCAATAGAGAATGGACAACCCTAAAACGGCTTATAGCTACACTTATGATTGTTCTAAAAACAGATAGAAAAAAGTTCTATCGCAACCAGTTCATAAAATATGGACTTTTTTTCGTTCAGTGTATTTTAAATTTTATCATCTTATGTTTTCGTTCACTACAACCACGAATGAATGAATTTTATTTATTTCTTTTTTTTATAATTTTCAACAATAATTGGATGAGTGCATAAACACTTTAAAAATTTCATAGCTATTGCACATTTTCGTAAAAAAAATTTTGAAATCTGTTTTTTGGTGCAAAATGTAAAAAAAGTATTTTATGAAAAATTTTAAACACCTGTGGTATAAAATAAATCTATAGAAACCTAGGTGGCCATCTTTCTTAAAAATATTCTCCTTATACCAGAATATTTTTAAGAAAGTTGGCCACCTAGGTTTCTATAGATTTATTTTATACCACAGGTGTTTAAAATTTTTCATAAAATACTTTTTTTACATTTTGCACCAAAAAACAGATTTCAAAATTTTTTTTACGAAAATGTGCAATAGCTATGAAATTTTTAAAGTGTTTATGTACTCATCCAATTATTGTTGAAAATTATAAAAAAAAGAAATAAATAAAATTCATTCATTCGTGGTTGTAGTGAACGAAAACATAAGATGATAAAATTTAAAATACACTGAACGAAAAAAGTCCATATTTTATGAACTGGTTGCGATAGAACTTTTTTCTATCTGTTTTTAGAACAATCATAAGTGTAGCTATAAGCCGTTTTAGGGTTGTCCATTCTCTATTGCACACCCTGTATATTTTCAGACATATTCTAAACAAAAATTCCCAGGAAAATGGTTTCTGGAGAAGGGCCCCAATCGGAAAAATGGCGAAAATTTCCATTTTTTTTGGTTTCCCCATATTCTTAACAGTTGAGGAACGAAATTCAAGCTAAAAAAATAATGAAATTTCAGGAACTTTTCAGTTAGGAGTTTTTTTTTTCAGGAATAGGATTATGACGATTACAACTAAACTTCAACTTTTTGAATCGTTATACCTAAGAAACGGTGGGTCTTAGGAAAAAAAGTGTCATGACACTTTTTATATATAATAATCTGGTCTACAATTCTTGCATTGAAAATTTTTTGATAAGACTTACCGTTTTGCTGAAAATCGTGAAAAAACAGTTTTTTGTGACCTTTTGACCCCTATAACTCTTAACGCGGACACGATATCAATGTCGATTTTTCACATCTTCATAACAAAGCCGTCATTAAGCTGTATACCAAAATTCAGCCCAGTAGGAATTTTTCCGCAGATTGGGCTTAAAAATGACTAAAATGACTGGGCTACAGTTGCAATAAAAATGTTATGTTTATGAGTCTGTAGTCGTTTTATAGAAATACCATTTATAATTTAAAAAAAAAAAAAAAACCAAATAGAAAATTAATTTTTGTCACATTCTCTGCAGAGATAGTCTATAGACTTTTAAAACTTAAAAAAATTGAAATTTTTAACTCCCCGGAAACATGATTAGCATGTGTTTAACCATTCAATTAAAAATTATCATAATTTTTCAGTTTTTTTTCTTCATTCATTTGCTTTATTAATTCGAAAAAAAATAAAAAAATCTACTATGAAGAAGATGTCTCCGCAGAGAGTTGCTGTTGGCTGTCAGGAAGCCTTCATCATAAAAAGACAAGACATAGCCCATCATTGTACAACAAACGTACCAAGTCATTTCTTTATATAGCTAATCCCTTGATCAAACCTAAAAGTTTACATATTCAAATCATGTTTTGTATGCATTTATAATGAGATTCAGTTTTTTTTTTTCATTTCTTCCTTTTGTATGTTTGTTCATTTTGAATTCTTCAAACAGAGTTTAGAGCTCTTCAAAATGTATAAACTGGTGTTTTTCATCGCCTACCCAAATGACACAGTTCATTTATACATATTTCTGTAGCCGGCTTTCTATTTTTGAATAACAATGGCTAACTCTCTGGTCCAACAAAACCAGACTAAGTATCAACATACACAAAAGCGGGCTTAATGAAAGTTTGAATGAAAAAAAAAAAAAAAACAAAATTATAAAAAAAAACTGTCAACTTGAACTTACCTACCTTGAAAATGGCCGTGTATCACGTTTGGACTTAGATAAAGCAGCCAATGACCTGAGGTTAATTTCCAATTCAGTATGATGAACCTGACCTGGTTCATACTTAAAAAATGACAAAAAAAAGAAGACGACAAAAAAAGTCGAGTCGAAAGGTATACAACGCACATACGAGTATATTAGATCAAAGAAGATTTCCGACTTGAATATGAGTGAAAGCGATCTTTAGAAGAAGAAGCTTATATGAACCTATTTTTTTTTTATGGAAGATGATGAAGGGGACAATAAAGATGAATTTTCATTGTCGCATAAAAAAAAAAAACCTATAAACATCTAGAAAGGAGAGAAACTACTCGTCAAAAATGATGCGGGATTATGAAGGCATAATGCGGGATAATTGTACGGGTTATACATTCATTTAGAGGCTTAAGTTGGTTTTTGAGAATTTTTTTTTTTTTTTTTTTTTTCATTTGATTCTGGGGATATCAAGTGGATAATGTTAGTTGCTATAAATAGATTTTAAATAATAAAAACTGAAAATATTGTTGGCTTTTTTTAATCAAGTTCTACGGTGTAATATTACAAAAGCTTTTTTCTTTCATTAACTCGCATCTTGAGAGAGGTCTTAAGGTCATACTTTTTGCTTCATGAAGTCCTTATTCGTTATGAGGACTTTTTTTTTTACATAAATTCGCATCTTAAAAGAGGTCTTAAGGTCATACTTTTTGCTTCGTGAAGTCCTAATTCGTCATTAAGACTTTTTCTTACATAAATTCGCATCTTAAAAGAGGTCTTAAGGTCATACTTTTTGCTTCGTGAAGTCCTAATTCGTCATTAAGACTTTTTCTTACATAAATTCGCATCTTAAAAGAGGTCTTAAGGTCATACTTTTTGCTTTGTGAAGTCCTTATTCGTCATGAAGACTCTTTTCTTCCATAAATTCGCATCTTAAAAGAAGTCTTAAGGTCATACTTTTTGCTTCGTGAAGTCCTTATTCGTCATGAAGACTTTTTTCTTTCATTAATTCGCATCTTAAAAGAGGTCTTAAGGTCAAACTTTTTACTTTGTGAAGTCCTAATTTGTCATGTAGACTTTTTTCTTTCATTAATTCGCATTTTAAAAGAGGTCTTAAAGTCATACTTTTTGCTTCGTGAAGTTCTTATTCGTCGTGAAGATTTTTTACTGTCATAAATTTGCATATTAAAAGAGGTCTTAAGGTCATACTTTTTGCTTCGTGAAGTCCTAATTCGTCATGAAGACTTTTTTCTTACATAAATTCGCATCTTAAAAGAGGTCTTAAGGTCATTCTTTTTGCTTCGTGATTCCTAATTCGTCATGAAGACTTTTTTCTTACATAAATTCAAGTCTTGAAAGAGGTGTTCAAGTGATACCTTTTGCATTTGTATTAACAAAAATATAAAAAAAACTAGCGATGTTAATTTATTTTTTTTTTAAGTTCGCAAGGATAATTAAAAATTAAGTCAAAACTTTCGGAAAACTACTAAAATTTTTTCATTATTAAATTATTGAGACCTACAAAGAAGAA
Organism: Episyrphus balteatus; assembly: GCF_945859705.1. NCBI lineage: Eukaryota > Metazoa > Arthropoda > Insecta > Diptera > Syrphidae > Episyrphus > Episyrphus balteatus. The sequence continues at coordinate 98,897,904 of NC_079135.1, read as the reverse complement.
TAAGAGAAATCTAAAAAAAAAAAAAATCAAACTTAAAAATTATTTATAGTTCAAAAAAATAATAAAAATTAAATCATGACCCAGAAAAAATATTTCCCCAACCGACGATGCTAAAAACCATTCTTTAATCAAGTGGTTCAAAAAAATGAAAACTGGGAAGAATTTTGAAGTTTCGAGCATCAAATTTGGTACCATTTTCTACACATGAATTTCTTTTCTAGTGCGGAATATGTAACACAAAAGTTTTGAGAGTTCGGAAATTGCTTGATTGCCCAAGTTTAATGATGGAAATAATATTGGTTATGTAGTACATTCTTTTTCTATCGAAATGTATATTTGCACTTGTGATGTTCCAGTGCACTAGCCAATATTTGAGCAAGCTAAAAAAAAAAAATCACCATTAATATTTTATGACGTGCAATAATCTAAGAAGAACTTTTGGGGTTATTGTCAAGAAGTTGCAGATCCGAAAAAGTAATTTTTTGGTTCTAAAAAAAAATTTCTAGCATAATTGTAATTATGTGGCGATTACAATCTACGATCAGTCAGAGTTAATCTCAAAAGCACAAATTTAAAAAATAAATTTCTGAAATGAAGAAATTATTTTAAACTTTTCTTGAAAAAATTATCGAATAGTTAAAATAGTCCATTAATAGATTTTTTTTTTTAACTGAAGATTATGTGAGTATAATGTCTTTAGACGGATCCATAGTAAAACAGTGAAGTTGTTTAAATCATTGATCTCTCAAGCGTACATTAAACTAATATGCTATACCTTCCTCATCATCTATAATATAACCTTTATGCTAAACGATCCATATAATTAATATCAACAAAACAGAAGCTCTAATAACAACTTATAGAAAATAATAACCTCGAAGCCGGATCTTATAAAAGCTTATAAGAGTTACTTAGCAAGTGTTCACAATTTGTCACTTACACAAATACCCGTTGTCGTTAGTTTTTTTGCACACATAGACAAAAAAAAAAAAAAAAACAATTAAATAGTAGGTGCCACTGTACACAAAAGTCAACAGCACCATCAGTCTGCTATATAGCTTAAGCGTTACACATAAGAAATAAGATACAGATGCATCCAACGACAACGACGAAGAAGACGGCAAAAGACGGCTACGACAACGACGACGACATATGGCCAGCCATCGGATTGAATAGAAAGTCTGTAATTAGTTGGTCAAGTGTGGATAAGATCAATGATCGCTGATCTGGGATCGGGCTTGTTCTTGTGTATCTTCCCCGCACACACATCGCGCAGCCGCCGCCGCACGACACATGTGAGCAACACTCTATTAAGTGGACATCTATCTCTTTGCGTTTTCGCGCGCTTTGGAAAGAGAAAATTGATTTCATCTATCTCCAAGATGAAGACCAAGTTAGTCTAAAGGCTTTTATATGAACGTCACAAAGATCGGACAAGCACAGACACTTTGTAACTTCTTGGTATAAAGAATTATGTTAGACCTCTATCCCGCAGGAATATCTCTCTCTCTCTCTCTCTCTCTCTCTCTCTCTCTTTTTCTTTATGAAGTGGACACAAAGTTTCTTCTCAATTGCAGTCAAGATTAAGAATCGTAGATCGCGTTCAGCGGGACTACTTTTACAATCATTGCATTGCGTTGTTGTCGTCATCGTCGAAATAGTCTTCAGAGTTAAAAAGTCGTCGCATAGAATCTTCATATCTAACATGTTACTTGCTTCATCGTTCATTAACTTAAGAATTTAGGGTTGATTACCAAATGATGCAGATGTACTATATGACTGCAACGATAACGATGACCACACACTGTAAAATGAATTTTAAAGTTTAGTGCATTATTGCAACTTCAACTTCTTCAACCCAACAACCAGTATGCTCTTCGGTAAAGGAAGGAATTCAAAAAAAAAAAAAAAAAGTTAACATTAATTTCCAAAGTGATCATAAATTTTGCAAATAAAGCATTTTCATTGCTTTAGCAAGGTAAATCTATGTACCTACCGTATATATGCCTATTACATTGGCATACTCGACTCGTAGCATAGGTGTGTATAAAAGTTCATTGCTGAACCTGCTGATAGATACAAGATACGAAGCTGCAACTGCACAGCTGCACTGCACAGTTCCTCACAAAACTTTCTCTCTTCACAACTGACCGGACAGCGGGACGAGAGTAGAGGTAAATATACTCTGACTGTTTTGTGAGCACCGATGCAGATCTATCTATTGAATCACCATGTGAGTTAGTTCAGGGACGGACTAAATTCTGTTTAGAGGCTCTTTGGTTTAAGAATCACAAAATTGTAAAATTTTGTCTACAATATAATTGGTTGTGTACCTTATGATTTCTTTATTTAATCTTTTTTACTTCTTTATTCGGTATTTTTTTGAATTCCTTCCAATGGACTCATGGAGGCACAAAATAATAGCAGTCAATCCTACTTATTAGTTAACTGCAGTACCTCATTGTTACAACAAACATTATCCCTTCTATAAAGCTTTACAGGAGCTACATTACCACTTGTAAAGTTTTATTGAAGCTCCGTGAAAACAGAACTGCAACCTCAAAATTTTTGAACCAAACTTGTCTAAATTTTGCATTGAAAAATTGAAAATCACCTAAAATTCAAAAAAATCAGTGGACACTGGACATTTAGAAAATTAGTGAACGCTAACAGAAAAATAATAGAATCAGCAAATCAATATTGACCAAAAATTATCATTTTTTGTCCACCCTGCTTTTAGGAGATATTCAAAAACCACCAAAAATTAAAATTTTTCAAAAATTCAAGTTTCTGTCGTCTATCCAACTCGAGTTCTATTCGTATACTAAAATTTGTCGTTTGTCCACCCTACCCTTAGAAAAAATTCAAAAACAAATTTTTCAGTACAAATTTTTTTTTTTTTCATACCTCCGCGTTTTTGAAGTAAAATGTCGAAAATATCAGCCTTTCGTACATAACTCTAAACGGAAGATGGTATTAAAAAATGGCATTCAATTTTTACTGTCTTAGATCGATGTTTAAAATATTTTTTTTTTAAATATTAGATCAATATTCAAGAGTTGCAGTTTTTGGTTTCGTATTTGAATTAAGAATATTAAAATCCATTCAAAAACGATAGGTATTTTGGTTCTATTCTAAAAATAAATATTGAGTTTTATTGTTATTACATACTAGCTAACCCTCACCCGCTTCGCTGAGTGCACTTTTGATAAAAATTGAACCTGTGTGAAACTAATTTAAAACCGAAAAAGAGAATTTATGTTTATTGCAATGAACATTTCTAATGGTTTTTGGTAAACAAAATTTTAAAAAGAGCAGATGGTTTTCCTACTCGCGGACAGCCAACGTACCTATATGTAGTTGTCCATAAACAAAAATAGGTAATTTCAAAACCAATACCTCATATTTTCAACAATGGGCTTTTGTGCTTTATTATGATTAAAGCGAATGCAAGATAAACAGGAAATCAAAGAGCAAGTCTAGCAGAGTCATTGCAATTCGAAGAATCGACACATCTTCGTCTTTGAATTTTCCACACAAAATGATGTTCTTTAATCAGAGTTGCTATTAAATTCTTTACGGGAAGTCTGGTACTATTACAAAGTTTACTTTCAGTACTAAATAATATTTCGGAGTTCCTGGTTAAACCAAAGGATTCAATAACTGCATCCGGTAATATTCTAAATCGTTTTCACTTGTAATTGTGTCAACTGATTTGTCTACTCTAAAAGTTGTGAATTTATATAGCCCAAAAGTATTACTACGATTTAAAAAAAAAATAATATCGGAATTCTATAAAAATCGTCTGTACCAAATTTTAAGAAAATCCGTCCACCCGCTTAGGCTGTGGAAATATGTACACATAGACGATACTTGCCTTATAGAGCAAGTAAAAAGAATCAGCGGTTATCTATTCACAGATTTATGTCAGCTTCTCTGTACTATATATACATAGTTTTCATAAAATTTTTGTTTACAATTTTGACCTTACATTAGCTTTATTATTATAGTTGAAATAGAATGTAAGGCCTAATTGTCAAAATTTTAAAATATTAAAAAAAAATATTTACCTACCTACCACATTTTCCATTGATTTTTTTTTCAATTCAATTTTTTTTTCATATTTTCCAATTGAGGAACTGCTAGGAAATTTAAGTGTAACATATTGAGTAGCAGTCATGAATGTACGAAACGGGATTTTCGGTATAAACGGGTGTGTTTTTAAAACCGGGCTTTCCAGAGACGGGATTTTGCTTAAACAGGATTATTATAATCGGGATTTAAAAAAAAAAAACAGTACTTTAATAACGGGATTTTAAACTTTTTTGTCGGATTTTTACAAAATGGGATATTGAAAACATTAACCAATTCATTGTAATGCTTTTTGATATACAACATTTTTTGTTTTTATATCTTGTATATATAAATAGAGCAAATGGTTTACCTACACGCGAACAGCCAACATATAAAGTTGACCATGAGAAAAAACAGAAAAATCAATATGTACCACATATTTTTAAAGATTTAAAACTGAAAACGCTTTAAATAAAATGGGAAATCTGACGGAATGATGGAATTAGAGGAATAAAATAGTAGCAGTTTTAAATCTTTAAAAATACCTATGTGGAATTGATTTAGAGAATCCTGTTTTTTCTCAATTCACAGCAAATTGATGAAACAATCTACGACATAACAAAATCTGATTTAGTTCATTTCTGCGAACCATTAACCTGTACGCATAAAAATTCATTGCAGAACAGCAACGGTAAATACACTATACTCACTTTGCTTTTTCGAAAATCCCTTTGTGTTGAGCGATTTTCGGAAATCACTTTTACCTCGGTAAAATCCTTTGATTAAAAAAACTATATGTTTCTTTCAAAGTCCCACTTCAAAAGAAAACGATTTTTATTTTGAAACATTATCTTAGTTAATTTTTTTACTACTTACCACGGTAAGTTCCTTTAAATATTGTTAAAAATTATTTATTTTACTCAAAATCAGGCTTGAAACGGTAATCATTATTTTGAAAGCATGTTTTAATAAATTTGCTTACAAATTAAGTTTAGTTAAATTTTTTAAAAAGTGAGAGTGTTTTTTCTATGGTACAAATTGACAGTTATGAAAATATGGTAGAAAAGGTATATTTTTTTTGATACAAACCATCTTCTTATTAATACCTTTCAAACAAAAAAAAAAAAAATTACCAAAATCGGACCAGCCAAACGCGAGTTTATCGGCCACACACACTTAACGAACTCTCTTTTATATATAAGATTTTGTATTTAAACGTGTGAAAATTGGACTAATTTAAATTTAAAATGTACGGTCACTGTGGCGTATGTGGGAACATTTTTTTTTTACAAATTTTTGTTAATTGAAATCTAACATAGATCGCACTAAATTTTATCTCCCTTCATTCATTGTTTTTCTTCATATGTGTATACAAATTCTGGGTCCTAAATTATTACAGATAGAAAATAAATATCTGAAAATGAAAATGTGGATTTAGATTTAGTGTGTAATTAGGCTGAATTTCTTGAATAAATTAAAGCTCTGCTAATTTTTGCAGAGAATTCTTTTGTGGAAGTTTTAATCAATCTTAATTCTTGTAATAAGAAACAATATTTTTTAAGCAAACTGTAGATCATTTTTAGCAATTCAATAATAGCTGTGTTTTATTTTCTTAGTGATCCAGATCAGATTTTTTTTTTTCAAACTTCGAAAGACTCCGCATTTCATGTTCTAGTTATGGGCTCAACGTACTAGTTTAAATTTAAAATAATCCAGCCCTGATTATATGCTATTTTTAAAAGAGTAACATTGCCTTTACAATAAAACACTTGATTTAAGGTTGTACGTCAATGGATTCAATATTCAATTCCACTTAACATTTGCCGGGGTAAATCACTGACTATATGTTTTTTTTTTTTTTTTATTCATATATGATTCTCTCTCTAAAAAAGAGCGACTCAACTAAAGTTGATTTTCACAGGGGCTTGAGCCCGCGAGGCTATTTATAAGTCGAGAGGGGCATTTACATACATATACAAACTGCAGTTCATTGAAGCGTACGATGACAGGAAAGGTTTCACTTTTGCAATTATATTATTCTGTCGATTGAGAGTGGTTCTGGTTTTTGTTTTGTTTGTTTGTTTCTAATTTTATTTTAGTATCTATAAGATACATACGGGAGCTAAGTTGTAATTACTGACTAACTACCATCCAACTTGAATGGTAGATTTATTTCATTAATAATAGCTTGAGGCAATAAAAACACAAGCTCTTTGATGGAGGAGGAGGAGGAGGAGGAAGATATAAAAGGTGGATGTGGGAGGCGTGTGTAGAACACTTGCGTGACTTGAAATGAATAGAATTACGCTCGAAGGAAGGTTTCGAATTAAAAAAATATTGCAATTAGTCGGAAGGTTGATTTCTTCGTCGATTTAATCAAGCTTATTTCTAGGTATTCTCATATCTTTATAAGGGGCTTATGAAAAAAGTTTGGTGGTGGTTAATTGATGGAAAGATTCTTAGAAACTTGCAAGTGACTCAGTCAAATTTGAACAAAGTTTTGTTTGTGTTCAAAAATTAAAGGACTATCAGGGTCATGTTACATTTCCGGTTTGTCATTTTGAAAAGTCCACTAAAAAACGAACGGAAACTCAAAGATTAATCTAAAACAATCAATCCTATTTGATGAGTCACACATCACACATCTTTGTTCTACAAACCATCTCACTTCAACATCCCTCAGCAGACCTTCAAATAATGTGTCGTTCTTTCTTTCGAACAATGTTAAAGCCAATGACTCAATGAAATTATGTAGATATAATTTCGTCTTGCCCCGTGCCCTGAATCTCAAGAATAGTTGTTTTAGTCCTTTGACGAGGAGCTTGCATGTATATACCTCCAAAAGGGTTCTTCATCTCTCTTGCGCCTCCAAACAAACATTGGTAATTACCTAATAATAGTCAAGCCGACAGGATGATGTGTGATTGCTTCAAGCCAGAGTCATTCATATTGAAGCCCCAGCATCTTCAGTGTTACGGGTGTTCTCTGTCTCGAGCTATATAAAGAGAGTGTCCGTGTCTATGCCACCAATTGGTGGCGGCCGGAGTAGAAGTACCATGTTTGCTCGTGTCTGATGGAGTGAATGTGCTTTTGAGCAAAACCGCTGTTCCATCACTAGAAGACGATGACGACGACTGCGCCGCTTCTGCTGTACCGCCATCAGCCGCAGTGCTATAATGATTTGCATCCTTTCGTGGTTTTTGCATTAATGAATGATGACCACCACAGCATGCTCCGGAATGATGTTGTTTCAATGCAAAAAAAAAAAAAAAAGATGATGTTGCTCTTTGGTTTCATTAAATTATGCCCCATGAGGCAAAATGTGGTCGTAGTGGTGATGGTGTATAAGATACAACGTTGTGTTCCAGAACAATTCATTAAGTGTAGCTTCTTTGTCCTTTGCCTTCATATACACTCTTAGAAAACAGATTGCAAAAAGACATGACCAGATCAGACCCAGAGTCTTTTTTCATCCGAAAAAAAATTGCATCACTGATGAAGAAGTGAAAGGATATTGCTTGAGAAAACAGTGGGGTCAAACTGCATTAAAGATATTTTTTAAGTCAATCCATAAAAACTTTTATCCATTAACGATTTACACAGGAGGTCCTTAATAGGGGTCTAGAAAGTTGTAAGAACAATTCCTACCGAAATTGCAGGAAAAAAAAAAATGGAAATCCGCGGCACGGCTATTTAAACGCCTTACCATTTTCAAAAAATTTTAAATAGCCAGACCACCGCTGCACCACACCCGCAACGTGATCACCAGTTTCTATTGCGGCGCACCACTACCGGACCACAGCCGTACCACGTCCGCACCATATTCGAAAATTCTATTTTCGGTGCGGCGTTGGTGCAGCATATTTTTTTATATAAATTGAAATGGTGCGGACGTGTTGCGGTGGTGGTGCAGCGATTTTTTATATACAAAATGAAATGGTGCAAACTCTTTTAAACCATTCTTTGATAGTTTCCACAATTTTTTAGAAAGTTATAAGGTTTTAAAAAACGAAATTTTGTCGCCTAACTAAAATTTAATTCATTCTTCATAAATTTTAAGCTCATTTAAAGGCCTACTTCAAAAATTCCCATCTTTAATTAAAAGTTGACAAAATTGAAGTCACTGAAATATATCTACAGACCACACTGTACTTTTTTTCTAGATTAAATTAAATTTTGCCAACACTTCAATTCGATCGAATATATATAAAATGGAAGAGTTGCTTGCTGCTGCTGCACTCTTTGATCGATTGAGTGACTTTTGTTTTATTTTCAATTCAGTTATATCTACTTATACCACCACCATCCATCCACTTGTGGAGACTCTGTGCAAATTTATTTATCATTTTTTTTTTTCTTCGAATTTAACCAAAGGGAGGTTATATTATAAACTCTTTGATGAAGGCCCCGTATAACCTAGACCTTAGTTTAACTGAAGTTCGTAACTATCTTGCTTCTCAATTACATTTGAGGGGGTATCGATTTACATTGTGTCGGTTGTAAGTTTTTCGCCTTTGGGGTGATCGTGTTTAAATTAACAAAACCTCAAGTTCAATTCTATAAGACTCAGTGTAGGCATCTTTATCCCACATACACGTGATGTTAGATCAGGCGGGATTGAGTTTAAATTACAAAGTTGGTGTTGATTGAAAAGGAATACTGAATGATTCTTTAAATATTAGCTGACTAGTCTTTTTTATTATCATTTTTTATGTGTCTCAAGTTCTTATAAAGAGTACCTACATATTTTGAAAAAGATTGAGGAGATGAAATCGATGTTCATTTCAGAAGATTGCCATAAAATAAATACATTTTTAGTGTTTACATTAACGAAAATGAGATTAAAGTGTCTTGATACTGTTTACACGATAACCTAATGGAAGTCAAGAGCAATAGAATATGCCTTTTGCATTTTGAAGTGCAAATCAAATCTTATTAACAAGATTTTTTTAGATAAAATAAGAAGGCGAAACTAACACACTTAGATATATGTTTAAGGAATACATTTTAGGCGAATTGGATGAAAAAAAAGAAAATTTATTCGAAAGGTTTGAAATTTTTTAAGAAATTACAAAATAAGTTTTACATATATACTCTATTCTATGCTAAAGTGAAGATCAAAGATTATTTATTGTTTGGAAAAATAAACAAAATTTTCAAATTTCAAAATAATGTTAAACATACGCCACAGTGACGGCTTGAGTATTGATAATTTTTTATTTGTAAAAACACAACTATGTACTAGAATTTTTCAGTTTCCGACTTCTAACTATCGAAATATTAATATTAGAGGTTCAAAATTTTAGAACATTCTTGAAACACGGAAAAACTTTCAAAAATTCAATTTTCGAAATGTTTTTCGCAGTAAAACCCCCATTTTTGAAAATTTTGTTTTGTGGGATGATGATGACTACCGAGCATTAGAGTTTACGCTTTTAAAGTTGTCTTCATCCAACTGGTAATTTGGGTAGTATGTTTTTGACGTGATAACGTCTTATAAATCGATGAACTATGGCAGCCACCACAAAAAAGTGACGCCATTTTCTAACGTTACACTTGAAATTTTTAGCAGTGCGGCAAAAATTTTAATTCAAAATTAAAAATAAACTATTAAAGATACAAAAATCTTGAAATATAATAACCTAAAATTAAATACATTTGAAGGATAGGGGTAAAACAAAATTTCAAAAAAATGGCTATTTTCTAAACGCGATAATGTAAAGAATTGAGTTTTGTTTTAATAAATAGACAAATTTATTGCAAGACTGAAAATGGAACTGACAAAATTCTAAAAAAATTCAAAACCAAGCGATTAATGGTTTTCTAAAACTAAAACATGAGGTAGACCTATGACAAAGTAGTGATTATAGGTAGGTGATTTTTTTTTGACAATTTGCAAAAACGTCATTCGAAAGATAATAAAAAAAAAAATTAGAGGTGTGATACGGATTTTTTTTTAAGTTTCTGCGTTTCGAAATATGATTTTTTTAAAAACACCTACTTATTTTGGGGTATTTTTGGGTGAGTTTTTATTTTTTTTTAATTTTTTGTAGCATTCAAAAGTCTCAAGCTTGTAGAACATGTATTTTATGACTGTGCGCATACATGTGCAAAAAATTAGTATTTCAAAATGGTTTTTGACCGAATAACGGGAAAAAAACAAGTTTTTTGCCCCAAGTTTTTTGACCTTTTTTAACCGTTTTTTATTTTTATCTTTTTTTCTTCAACAGATAAATAAATGAAATTTTTATTGTAAATAGAAAGTAAACATTACTATATCTGTGCAAAATTTCAATTTTGTAGTCACAATTTTGAGATAACGGTAAAATAAAGTTTTATTATTCAACAGGTTCTATCTTTTGATCTAAAGCAAATATAAATTTGATTTAACTTTATTGAGCATTCTGATGATGTTACCTTACATTTGGTATATCACATATAACTGTACATTCACTACAAGCTACACAATGTTAAATTAAAAAACTTGCGAAATACCTCAAAACACCTGTAGAGATCTGTTGATCATGAAAAGCCACCAGTGTGGGAAGTACCGTAATCTCAGTTTGGAATTTCGACATGGTTGGCTTTAAAATATTTTAACTTTTTTTCTAGGCATCGCAGAAATAAGATTGAAACGTCATATGAAAGGTGAAATTAAGTTTTTACATGATATAAAATTTTTTTAAGGTTGTCTAAAAAAAATTGATTCAATAGCGTGGGAACATAAAATTAGGTACCTATATGTTTTTGTTTTGCTTTTTTTTGATGAAAACTGATCGAGTTCAAAAAATTCTAGCTCTTTTTGGAGATGCCTAATAGACATGATCGATATATATATTTTGAGCTGAAGCAATAAGCTTTCAGGTGGTATAAAATTTATTATTGGTTGTTATATCAAAAAAATTAATTTTTAGGTGATTAAATGATTTTTTCACTTTTTTCATAAGAAATGATTGTTTTTAATAAATTATTTTAATACTTTTTGCGCATTGTAAAAATTTAAAAATGATTTTATTATGGTTTTATTATTTAGAAGAAATGTTTGGCTTTTTAATGGTATAATTTTTTTTTGTAAGCTTTTAAAATAAAAAAATTAATATAATGAGAAAAGAAAAAAGGTAATTTTTTTTAGATTTTTCTTGTAAATTATGATTGTTTGATCAATTGACTCATTTTAAAAGCACACAACCTGTTTTCTTATGACGTTATCACGTAAAATCATCGTCCGTAAACCGGCTTTACAGACAACGTCTTTTTGTTAATTTAATTTTCACTGTAGGTACCTTGTTTTTGAACTATGATGAAAAAAACTCTTCGCACTTTAAATATTAAAAGCTATCGAGTACATTTTTGTATTAGCTTAAATACACATTGAAAGTCAAGGTAAAATTTTATTTTCATAAACCCTAGTTAATGTGTTAAAAAACAGCAAGTCAAGTTAAGGGCTTTTTCTACGAAATTTTTCTTCACTTTAGTTAACTTTACATCATATTATTTTGCTATTTTAATATCAATATTAAAAAAAAAAGTCATGTGTGAAATTCACACGTGGTAGAAGTGAAACCTTAAAAAAAAATTTCTTGCAAAAAAAAAGGAAAAAATCTATTTTTTATTCTATCTCCTTTAAATACATGTTTTTTATATGACAACCTATATTAATTGTATATCATCTGAAATCTTATTGTTTCAGCTCAAAATATTTATATCGTCCATGTCTATACAACATCTACAAAAAGAGCTTATTTTCATCAAAAAAGCAAAAAAATCAATGTTTTTTCTCTTTTAAAACCATTAAATATATTTTTTTAAATGACAACCTATAGTAAATTTTATATCATCTGAAAGGTTATTTCACCTTTTATATGACATATGAATCATATTTCTACCATGCCTAGAAAAAAAATAAGAATTTTTTAAAGCCAACTATGTCGAAATTTCAAGCTGAGATTACGGTACTTTTTTAAGGTATTTCGCGATTTTTTTTTATTTAACATTGTGTAGCTTGTAGTGAATGTACAGTTATGTGTGATATACCAAATGTAAGGTAACATCATCAGAATGCTCAATAAAGTTAAATCAAATTTGTATTTGCTTTAGATCAAAAGATAGAACCTGTTGAATAATAAAACTTTATTTTACCGTTATCTCAAAATTGTGACTTCAAAATTGATTGAAATTTTGACGATGACCACGTCAACAGATCTCCACAGGTGTTTTGAGGTATTTTTCAAGTTTTTCAATTTAAGATTTTGTAACTTGTAGAGCTCGTACATTTAATTGTGATATATCAAATGAAAGTTTATGTTATCAGCATGCATATTAAAGTTAAATCAAATTTGTATGTGCACTAGATCAAAAGATATAACGTGTGTAGAAAAAGAACATCTTTTTACCGTTATCTCAGAATTTTGAACATGAAATTAATCGAAATATTGTACATTTATAGTTTATTTAATTACCTATCTACAAATTTCATTCATCTATCTATTAAAACAAAAAAGTTATAACAAGTTGAATGTTCGTGTCGCGTTTTCGTTTCATCTTGTTTCAAATCACTACGATACTAAAGAAGTTTTCACTTCAAAAATGATTCTTTTGTTCATATTAAATTTCATTATAACTGATAAAAATATATTCTCATACTTGACCAGAATAAAATAGAGAATTTCTTGATAGTTCATCTTATCTGCCAATGAGTTACTCTGATGTCACAGTTAATTAATTTTATTTTTACTCACCTACAACAAGCAGCTGATAAAACTGGTATTTTATGCAAAATGAAAAGGTTTGTATAAATTGATTAAATAAAACAAGTTTTTCTCTCAGTAAAATATACAACCATATCATTAGCATAGTTTATTTTAGTTCAAAGCACTTACATTAAGCTTAGGTTAGTCAAACTACTATCAAGTTAAAAAAAAAAGTGCATTTTCTTTGTGAAACAATTTTTTTTTTTTTATTGAACATTTGTATTTTCTGAATCTGAAACTAAATTTTTAGGTACTGTGATTGATTATTTTAAATACTTGTTTGTAGGTCAAAAAATCTAGGACTATTAAAATTATACCTGTGCTACATTTCATATTAATTTCAATGAGTCACCCCAAGTCAATGTACTCTAGAACTTTTTTGAGTTTTTTAAATAAAATTTAAATTTTCATCAAAAGTTTACCCGCCTTTTAAAAACTATGAGTCAACTATTTTATTGCTTAGGGTTAATTTAAATGCTGATTTTTAACTACTCATGGGTTAACAATCTCCGAAAAAAATTATAATAAAAAAAAAAAGAATGAAAATTAAAATCGCACATGTGATTTTGTGAACTCCCTAGAATTTGCGCATTCCATTCCATGATGATTCTCCGCATCAAACAATGAAGCTCAAATACCTTTATTATAAAGATGCAGAGATAACTTGAATAAGATTTACAATGAAAACAAAAAAAAAAAAACTCAAACACATTGTGAATATCAAATAACACCAGAAGGATTTATCTTTTTTTTGTTTAGCTCAAATACAAAATAAAGATTTTATATCAGCAATTTTGTATTTTGATGAGATAAGAAAATGCTGAAGTTTTGTTGTAGTATGGAATTATGTAATCATCGTCACATCCGAAAGGTTTTGATTTCGCATTTTTATGAGAAATGAGAACAAAGAGACCTCGTTTTTTTTTTTTTCATTTTTTAATCAAATAAACAAATTCACATGATTACAAATGCTAATCTCTTACCCTAAAAAAATTATTGAAGCATCAAAGTTTGGAAGAATAAATTTAGAAAACCAATATAGAACTCACCTGAAAAGAGAAAAAAAAAGAAAAAATTATTAGTAAAAAAAAAAAAAATAAAGAAAACATTAGCATATTGAATGTAAATGAGAAATCAATCATTACGATCATAAAATAGTGTATGTTAAATTTTTTTTTAAATTAAATTTGAAGATTTCCCCAACAACTGTGAGACGGTGTTTATTCAATTTCATAGGTTAATAGTGGTCAAATGTTTATTAGAATGTTAAAAACCAATAAATTCTTGGAAGAAGATGGTGAATGTTTCGGCCGAAGGTTTTTTTTTTTTTTTTTTGAGGAGATGTGATTTTAATTAATGACATAAACATTAATTAACTTAATAAAGTGTCTATAAATCTGATCACATTTATTCGTATGTATGTGTGTAACAATAAAAGAATATTTATGATCTTAGACTTTAGACCTACGCAAATTTAGATTTATTTATTATTATGACCCTTTGATTGATTAACATGAGAATTAGAGACAACTACAAAGAAATTTGGTATTTACAACTTCCTTTATAAGCTTGAAGCTACTTTAAATTTTTTTGACTAAAGCGATTTAAATGCTAGTTTTTTTTTTTAGGAGATTTGTTGAGGATTAAATACAAATTTGAAAAATGTTTCTTGACATGAGTTTTGCAAAATTGCTTAAGATAAAAATGTAAGTTGAATAAATGTAAAAATATATACCTACTTGACTTAGTTCGGGTTATAGAACTGGAGGGACAAAATTCCGTTTCCAAAAAACTAGTACCTACCTAATCCCTTTTTTGTGTGTTCTGTTTAATTTGTCAAACAATTTTCCTAATCATTAGAAGAAGGGATTAAGAAATTTTTTAGTTTGTTTTTTGCAAATAAAATTTTTACATTCATTAAATTTTTACTCCAACTTTTTTTTATCTAAAATTTCTCCGTTTCGCGACCTCTCCCCTCAAACGTGATGGTGTACATATAATGGTCTCCAAAAACTTGTATTCAAATAAACCATTTGTTGAAAAAAAAAATATTTGTAATCCATGTCAGGATCTAAATTCTTTCTAAATAATTTTGATTTCGAAACTCAGTTTAACAAAATATTTGCTTAAAAGCGACTGCCATAAAAATAAAGAATTTTCTAAAACAAAAAAATGAAAGGCAGCTATTTTAAAAATTGAGTTTTGAAATTAGAATTTTTTTAAAAATAATTTTGACCCTAAGACTTTCGCACATTTTATTAAGATGCATTTTTAGAAAAAAAAAAAATGAAAAAGAAAAAAAATTAAAATATAACTACTAATCAACACCTAAAACTGAAATAAAAATGAAAAATCAATGTCAAATTTTCGAAAATTTGATTTAAAAAAAAAAATTCAAATTTTTTTTTTTAATCCAAAAATTAAGTTTTTCAAAATTTTGTTTTTTATTTATATTTCAGCTACATAAATGCTTTTGCATAAAATTTGTAAGGTTTAAACAAGTTATTTGGGAGACAGACAGACATTTAAAAACGGTTCTATAGGAGGTACCATTAGTAACGATTCTTGAAAAAAACAAAATTTTTCATTAAAAGATAAAAATTGTCTAAGAAATATTACTTGAATTTTGAAATCAAAATCGTAGGAGCCGTTTTAGAGAGAATTAAACTTTTCCTCCTCTGTCAACAGTTAAAAACTGATACATACAAAGTTTGGAGTAAATCGGTCCATCCATTTAGGCTGTAGCTTCTTGTGGGGTTAGTGATGAATGGCCAAAACTGATAATCCCGAAAAGAAAATTCCTAATGCCCCCCAATGTGTTTGCATTTCAATTAAACTATCTAAGACCATAATAAGAGTGAAAATGATAACCGTACCATCTCAAAAAAAAAAAAAAAATTTTTTACCGCCTGTTTTTGATTGAATCTAATTGTTAAATTTGTCAATTACAAAATATTTATATTAATAAAAATAAATTACAGTTTTCAAAACATGCATTATTTATTAATTTTAATAAGATTTCTAAGTAAAATAGTTCAATGAAATAATCGAATTATGTTTTTTGTTACTATTATTTTTGTCCGTTAAAAAAAAAATTCTTGGGTATGTGGAGATTTTCGGAGATCGTGGAGATATTGAAACAAACATTTTTTTTTTCTTGGGGATATTGTACCTACTCTGAAGATTTTTTTCAACCAAAATTTTTTGAAGATTTCATCCGAATCAGATTTTTTTTTGTGACCTAGAGTAGCTATATGTATCCCCTCCTTATACAGATCGACAGACATCCTGACGGGACTTTTTTCACATTCTTTATCATCGTAATGCCATGTTTAATTATTTTTATGAATGCATAACAATCAATGCATGCAATCAAATATTTATACAAAAAAAAAATCTAGTAGGTACATTATTATATTCTAGAAAAAAAACACAGATATTCTGGTTATATCATGGGCAAACGAACCCCGCGGGGGTTACGGGCCTCGTAACTAAGCCGATTTTTACAGTTTTTTTTTTTCAAATTTTAGGGTTTAACACCGAAACTATGTAGTTTCTATAGTTAATAAAATCTTAAAATTTTTTGAACCTTGAATATGACTTGCAATCAAAATCCTATCTAAGTTCACCCGCACTCCTGATCGAAATGTTCACTTCTTAAAAAATCATAAATAAATTAAATTTATAACTGACACCTTTTATAATAAGACTTCTTTAAGAAAAAAAAAAATTGCTTGCAAGGCTCAGACTTATAATCCGCAAGCCCCAATAAAAATCCCCAAAAAAATACTATTAGCAAAACTTCATCTGGTCATTTTTACATCAAAAAAAAAAAAAAACTCCTCTACAAAGGTATTAAAAAGTTGAAATTTATTATTCTTAAATTGAAACCACCATCACTAATCGCCTTGAGGCCAATGAACCAATCGAATGTTGTTATTCTTATATAATTCAACAAATTATCTCCATTTCCAATGATCCACACTGATGTTTTTCTTCTTTATATAACAACAAACAAAAAAAAAAAAAAAACTTCAATATAAAAGTTTATTCGACAAAAATAAATAAAAAATCCCAATTCCAAGAATTTTATCCCCAAAAAGATGCATTTAGTACGAAGATACATCGAAAAAGCAACACACAATCAATTCAAGCATAAGACCCAAAAATAAGATTACAAATCTTCTTTCTCTTTGCATCCTCTTCTTCATCGATTCAACTCCACCTTCATCACAAAAGTGTATTCCTTTGCGGAGTTCTTCGTTCGGACTATTGCCTTGGTCACCTCTTTGGTAATACGAGAACCTGAGAAGCCAATAAAAGCCAAATAAGTTTGAAACGACAAAAAAAAAAAATCAAAGTCAGTTAAATGAAGAAAAATTTCAATTTCAAAAAGAAACACCGCCATTTCACCCGAAAATCTTTTACCAAAAAAAAAAAATCAAATAAAAAAAATCACATCGTATCCAAAAGCACTTATTGAATAAGAACATAAAGTCTGAAAAAGGAAGATGAAGACGACGCATGGCGGCGGCGATGAATCTGCAGCAGCAGCATCCTCGCCAGCATCTTCGATGTGGTCCAGTCCAATGAAGGACATAAATTAAAATACCTAACTGAGGTTAATTTTTTTTTTTTTCTTTTTGTGATTATTTCGGTCGAACTGAATCCATAATAAGCCGCACAAAGGTCCTAAAGCTACTTTTCATGCAACTTTGTCTTTAATGTTTTCAAAAACGAAGGCGAGGCGTTTGAACCAAGAAAAGTGAGAAAAAAGTAAAATAAAAACAAAAAAAGGTATATTCGAGAACGAAGCCCGAAATTAAAAGAAGAATTCTCAACTTGGACCACCACTAAAGCTTGAATTATGCTACATCAAGCCGCCAACAAACTTGTTAGACACAAATAAGATTCATTCAGGACCGGACCAAAGGCCGCTATGTGAAAGGTTTTCATTTAGAATTTGAAAGAAAAGATGGAAAGTAATAAATCCAGCACTGGATTCACCTGATGTTTATAAACATGTTGCAGATACATTTCGTTGTCCGGTTATCTTCTAACTTAGACATGTGAATGGTTTTATAATGGAGCATCTTCTTTTCTCTTGGCGAGATTCTGAACAAGAGTATTTAGAATCATCACGCATCATTTTTATAACCGAGCCAAGAGCCGTCAGAAAATTATTGGTTACTAGACCAGGAGACCAGATAGTTGCTTCTTTTTTTATATTTTTTAATATTTTTTTGTTTTTTTTGTTAAACTTTTTTCTTAAGCCTTGTTGAGCAAACATGTTCGCACAGACGAATCGAATTAAATTGGATTATTTATGCACTCTTTCGGATGCACATGTGGATCTGGTTATATACTTGTATAGCTGGTATATACAAAGACAGACATATTCTAGTCGTGCAGTCTGTTCGAAAGAGGGGTTAAAAAAAAAAAAAAAAATACTATCTTCGCGTCGTCGACTTACACCCTGCTCAGTGTTCAAAACCAACTCAACTCTTGGCTATAGTTGTTGACTGAGCTAATTGAGCTCTGGGTTGGGGCCAGTGACTTGAATCGGTGTGGAATTATTCTATCCTTCGATTGTGTTTATATATTTTTTTTGTTTTTTTTTTTTCACTTTTTCTTGTCTGTTTAGTCAGTCGTGTCTGGCATGGGATTTGACCCATGAGGTCAGAATTGTAAAGGTTTTTTTTTTTGCAAGACTTATAGATATAGGTATAGTTGCGATGATTGTGTATGGTGTATGGTGGGTGTTGGATTGTTTTATTTTGTTTTGGATTTTTGTTTGGGAATTGAAATTCGTTTGTTGACCCAGTTAATCAAGTTTTTTATTTTGTTTATTTGTTATTGTTATTAGTTTCAGCCTCAAGAGTATCGGCGATGTATATTATTGGGAATTCTATATTTGTTTATACCTAGGTATTACCTATTAATTTTTATTTTTACCTATCTGAATAGAAAGTGAAAGGCCAAGGTTTCTAGCGAAAGCTTTAATTGAAGACCATTCTTAAATAAGTGTCTGTAATTTAGGAAGCAATAGTTCTTTCAAAATTTATTTGAAAATACGAGTAGTTTATATTAATTACATATTATTTTAATTTTTACCTTAAAGCAGTTGGCAACAATATAAAACTAAAATGGCCAATTTTTTAAAGTCAAACAAGTAGAAAACAGTTTTTTTAAATATCTAAAAATATATTCTACTAATTTTGTACTTTTTAGACCATATTTTCAAAATTTTTGAATAGTATCATCAGCTATAAATTATACCTACATTCATAAATCCAAGATCAAACATCTTTTTAATATTTTGGCTAAATTTTTCACTTGTACACTTTTATATATAAAATTCTACTTAAAAGCTTATTCTGAACAACATTTTGGAGCCGCCATTTTTAATAAAAAAAGAGGTTGTCTGTAAAGCCGGTTTACGGACGATGATTTTACGTGATAGCGTCGTAAGAATACAGGTTGTGTGCTTTTAAAATGAGTCAATTGCAGCGTTTTTTTTATTTTAAACAATCATAATTTACAAGAAAAAGCTAAAAAAAATTACATCTTTTCTTTTCTCATTATATTAATTTTTTTATTTTAAAAGCTTACAAAAAAAATTATACCATTAAAAAGCCAAATATTTCTTCTAAACAATAAAACCATTTTTAAATTTTTACAATGCGCAAAAAGTATTAAAATATTTTATTAAAACAATCATTTCTTATGAAAAAAGTGAAAAAATCATTTCCATCACCCAAAAATTCATTTTTCTGATATAACAACCTATAATAAATTTTATACCACATGAAAGCTTATTGCTTCAGCTCAAAATATATATACCGATCATGTCTATTAGGCATCTATAAAAAGAGCTAGAATTTTTTGAACTCGAGTAAATTTCATTAAAACAAAAGCAAAAAAAAAACATTTATTTTTATGTTCTCAGGCTATGGAATCAATTTTTTTGTTTGACAACCTATACAAAATATATACCATGTGAAAGCTTATTATTTCAATTTTCATATGACGTATCAATCTCATTTCAAAGATGCCTACAAGAGAAGTTAGAATTTTTTAAAGTCAACTATGTCGAATTTCCAGACTGAGATTACGGTACTTCCCACACTGGTGGCTGTTCGCGGGGCAACAGATCTCCACTGGTGTTTTGAGGTTTTTCGCAAGTTTCTTGATTTGACATTGTGTAGCTTGTAGTTAGTCTACCGCTATGTTTTATATACCAAATGAAAGGTAGTTGTATCAGGATGCTCATAAAAGTTTAATAAAATTTCTATCTGATCTTGGTCAAAAGTTATAACCTGTTGAATTCTAAAATTTTATTTTACCGTTATCTCAAAATTGTATTTACGAAACATTGATTGAAACATTACTCCATATACTTTATTCCTGTATCTTTAAAGAAAAAAAGGTAATAATAAAAAACGATGAAAATCGGTTAAAAACGGTCAAAAAACGTGTTTTTTTAAAACTTGTTTCTTCGGTTATTCAGTCAAAACTTACTAAATGATTCCACTTCCAATTTGCACATGTATGTAGTTGCAAACTTCTTCTTTATTAATTAATATCATGAAATAACCATTTCTGTTTCACTGTGCTACAGTGAAGTACGGTATGACAAAAACCACTTTTCTACACTTCTGCATTATTGTAATGTTTCTTATGATTAACATCTCGAAATATTTGTTTCGAAGCGAAACCAATTCTTGAAATTTATAGCAAGTAAAAATGTTTGCATAAAAAATAGCAGATCGCTATGTTCTTATAGAATATTTATACTGACTTCATTTTAGAAGCTCAAAACATAATTATGCAAGCATTTTATATTTTTATTTTTTTTTTTGTGACTATGCTTACTTACCCACTTTTACAATAATATAATTTCAACCAATTTATTTCTTTATTTGAAAAGATATAAAAACGATATTTATTAATAAATTTATTATCAAATCAACAAATTAAGAAATAGTTAACGTAGGTAATTTTTATCATAAATTACTATCAACTCACATCTTGCCGAATTTCGCAAAAAAAAAAAACCGTATTAATCAACTTAATTAATTCTGAAAAAAAAAAGAAAGAACAAAAAAAAATAAACACTTTTCACACTATAGCAACATTTAGTCAATTCAAATTGGCACAATTAGCACAAAATTGGCAAACCGGCAATATAACCTTCTCACAATAATAATTAAAAAAAATTGTCCACCAAGTTCATTTTGCACCATTTTGCTTGCTGAACTGGAACTTAAACATGAAGTTTTTGAATAGAGTAAAACAAAGCAAAAAAAGAAAAAAAGAAAAAAAAAACATTTCCGCGGTCGCGTTTGACTTTGCTGATGATGATGATGTCTTGACCTTCCTTGGTTCAGTATCATGAACCAACCCTCATCTGCCCCTCCTCTTTCTCTCTTTCTGCATGAACAAAAAAAAAACTAAACGAATAATTAAGATAAATAAATTGAGAATGACATGCGGAAAAGATGGCTTCACCTTGTCACATATAGTCGCACTATTTAACATTCGCACTCTGCGTTTGCCATTCTTGGTATTAAAAAATATCAGCAATTCAATTATAAATTTGATTTTCGCTCTCAATTACGTCATTGCTTGCGCGGTGGCGGTGGTGGTAGCGTGAAAAAGTGTGTCATTCACTGATTCAAACGTGGTTTTTGCTGTTCCAGCTCTAAACGGCTTCATCAGAACAGAAAACAGTTCAGAAAACCCGTCCAAAAATAGATCGTGATTCTTTTTGGTGAGAACGTGGATCGACCGGACCGACACATCGACACACACGGTCAAAGTTATTATTACCTTGACGACATACTCTGTTGCTTGATGCAGTATGCAGCAACTGGTTTGCTAGTTAGAGTTTAGTTTTGTTGTTGTTTTTGTTTGTTTTGGCTTTATTTTTGAGGTTATATTTAAAAAAAAGTGTCATGAAATTTTGTTGAAGAAGATAGCAAGTTGTTGGAGTTTCAAGTTGGAATTTACGCCTCCGTATTTAATTCCAAAAGCCAAGCAGTTTTCTGTTGTAAGGTTGGTAGGTATGTTGTATACTTGACAGGTGAGGTTATCAACTACATTTTGTTTGGATGGTTACAAGAAGTTGCATAAAAAGTTCATTCAACAAGTGCGATGTTGTTGTTATTGTTGTTGTTGTTGAAGAACTTGAAAAAGTTTTTGGCCATAGGCGTTGTTCGGCAACAATAATGCAAGGCGAATCCAATTAAGGATGACAAATTGAATTTTCCAACAGGAAAAAGGAGGAAATTATGAGCGCCAAGAAATTGATTGGTGGGCGGTAGCAATAGGTAGGTATGTGTGTGTTGGCGAGAAGGTGAACTTGTTCATGTCCTGATAAAGTGGATAAAAAAGAATAAGTACAAATAAAAAAAAAAATAATCAAGGGTTTGTATGTAATGAGATAAAATAAATAAGAAAACTGTGAATTGAATTGCTTTTGCAAGAATAGAGGGCACCTACAGATTTCTGGCGAAAGAATTTTTTTTTATGAACTCAAAAGTGTTCTTTTATTGCTCATGCCATATGCAAACCTTCGCAGGACCAATTAATCCATAAAGAGTAGAACACCATGTAATATGATTTTATCTTTAAAAAAAAGTTACGTATACACCACAGTGACCCTCGAAGTTAGCTCTATTTTAATCGTTTACTAAATAGTGAAACAAGCTAGCTTATGTTGGCTATCAATGACTGTCTGTTAGATATAAAGTTTTTTATATCTCAGGTAAAAAGTTTTTACAATAAAAAAAATCCAATCACTGTCACCCACATTTAAAATACGAACATCTGTATCTCGGAAGCCACTGCATCGATTCCGCTGAATTTTTAAGTGTTTGTTTTTATGAGTAAATAAAACATTTTAAGAGACGCTTTTGAAAAATCCGCCCACTTCTACGCCTTCTTTTCTAATGAATTGGTTTTTCAGAAACACGTTCATCGATTTTGAATGTGGATTAACTGTGGGCACATTCAATTTCTGAGTGAAATATTTTAAAAGTACCTACTCGTAGTTAAAGTAAATTCAACATATTGCCGCGCCCCCCTTTTTTCAACATTTTAGTTTCTCGGAATTACTAATTGTCTACTAAATTTAAATTGATTGAAATAACCTAATTTAAAAATTATAATTAAGTGTATAGTGCTTTTGAAGAAAGTATCAATCATATGAATAACTGTAAATGTTGCCATTGTATTTTAATATTTTTTTTTTTTTTTGATTTTGAGCAGGTATTTTTTTTTTTTTTTTTTTTTTTGAAAATTGAACTTTCCCCTAAATTGTTCTTTTTTTACTTGAGTAAAACTAAAAATGCGTTAAAAAAAATAGTTTCAAATATCACCTGGCTTAATTAAAGAATTATTAAAGGTATTTAATCTTCTTTATAGGCTTAAACCTATCTTGGCCCAAAAAAAAGATACAACCGAAAAAGCAAAACAACTCAAAAAATCGAATTTTTTGATAATTTTTTATGTTTGTTTCCACTGTTTTGATTTGGATTTTTTGTTTAGTTTTTACAAAAACATTATTCTGTTAGTAAATTGAATGCTCTACAAAAAGTTATAAAAACAATAAACCAAAACTTTGCTGTGCTAACGAGATATATTGATAAAACCAAAAATGGGACTTTTGCACCCCTATCTTCAATTTCCACAGTCTCATTTAATAGCACTCCTCGGTTTTATCTTCTTTCATAACACATTGAACGATTCCTGCGAAAAAAAACGTGAACGTATTAGTTCCTTATTGCAATGTTTTTTTTTTTTGACCTATTAGAAAATATATCTCACGTACAATTTTTATCAGGTATTGCATTTTTGACAAAAACGCACTAATAGTTTCGATTAAATTTGGTGTACGTAATTTTTTTTTTAGCTTTTTTAACAAAACCTCGGTTTTAAAAATTTGAACCGTTTTTATGATTGTTAACATTTTATATGATTCTATGTACTGTACCTATTTAAAATTTCTAAAAAAAAAATTGTAAAAAAGTTAAAAAATTATTTTTTTTGTGCATGGTTTTTTAACAAAGTTTTTCTGATTTCTAACGTAATATAGAATTTGCTGAAATGTATATATACTTTAAACAAAAGGTCTGATGCATGACTGCATGTTATTTTTATTAAATTCGAAGCAATGCTTTTATTGGCCTATTTAAACATTTTTTGAAAAGAAAAACGCAGATCAATTTAATTTACTATGAGAAAAAATAATTAAAAGCGTTGAATAGAAGAAGTCAATTTTCTTAAAATATTTTTTTATTTTTTTTTTTTTTTGAAAAAAAATTGATAATAATTTTCGAAATATCAATTTCTTTTTGAATAAAATTTTTTTTAAAGTTTCTAAAATATGACATACCATGTAATTTTGTAGAAACAATCGAAAAGAATTTATAAAAAAAAATTTTAATTTTAAAACAAAGTTTTTAAATTTTACAATTTTAACTTAATGATTTTTCAAAAATGAGAAACAGTACAGACCATCAACTTCAAGTACACATGAGCAAATTTCTGATTCATTTGATTTCGATATAATATGCTTTTTTTCAGAATTTTGCAAAAACTACAAAAAAATGTGTGATTCTTACGAATAATATTATAATACAAATTCACGTGTATCAATATTCTTATTGCATAATAGGTACCTACATAAATTTCGTTCAATATTTGACTTCTAAAAATATCAAACCGAATTGTTATGTATACAATTTTGTTATATCAATGAGTCACCAAAAACCGAATAAATTATAGTCTAGGAAAGTCTATTTGTTATTTTGGTGAAATCAATATCTTTCAAGTCAAACCACATTTATAATACCTATATCCGAGTTCCTCTACGACTATATTAACATAAAACTAAATAACACAAAAGATTTTATTTTCTTTGCAAAAATAAAAAAAAAAAATCTAGAATTTTGTGATTCTAATAAACAAAAGGTTTTCTAATCTTGATTTAGACGTAATAGCAACCTGTCTGCTAGAGGTGTTAAAAAAATTCAATCGAAAAAAAGAACAAATGAATTTATTATGTTTTCATGACAAAATGAACCTATTCAACTTTTTAATCTCTTCAATGTCTCGTCATTTAGCATGAATGACAAATAAAATTAAAAGTTCTTTAAACTATACACGAACAATCACCTTCTTATAGTCAAACAATAAGCTGTGAAATATTGCATAAATAAAAAAGAAAAAAACAAAAAAAAATGTTAAAAAATTGATAATGTGTTATTTAATTCAAACTTCAAACTGTATAAATAAACTTGGTTCTACAACCAGGGTTGGAATAAGGATTTTTAAGGCCTTAAAAGGGTAAAAATTTTAAAGTAGGATTAGAATTTCGGGAACGCTTCTCAGTACAGAAATTGTTTTTGTAATTTTGGGGAACTTTAAATTTAAATTACTGAACTATATCGCACCTTAAAAAGTCGAAGTCTAATGTGGGATTTCGTTATAAGCCTTTTTTTTCTTCTAAGTCAAAGGAAATCCGATACTGGTTAAAGAAAAAAAAAAAACGTGATGCTACAGAACTTTGGTAGCAAAAGTCTCAGTTCTAACAACAAAAAAAATTACATTCTGATGTTGTTAAGCAAGGTTCCCACTTTTTGTCTCTGTTTCACTTTTTTTGCAACCTTTAGCTCTTAGCATGAAATGGATTTGATTGTTCTAAACGAGAACAAAAGACTGTATCATTCTAGTTAATTCATTATGATGGCGTTGGCACGCATCTTCTTTTTATTTGTTTGTTTTTCTGTTTGCATTATTCTTAGTGAGATGGGAAATAAGATATACACGGAAATAAATGTAAATTTTTTAATGAACAACCAAGTTTACAGAATAAAGCGGACGTTATTAAGTAATATTGTCAGTAAATGGACTTCCTTCGGAACATGGTAATTGTTGTCCATTATTATACAAAGTTTTAATAACTATGCAAAAAAGTAGATGATATTGTGTGTGATAAAATGTAATAGTACTTTTCTAGTGAGGTACTAGAATTGTGCCAATTTTTTTAAGAACTAGGAAGGAGGAAGAAAATTTGGCAAATTAAATGGGAATCACCAAATTTCTACCAATAAATTAATTTGTCATTCAGAACACCTTGAAATTTGTATTTATTCTGAATTCCAATTACTGAATCAAAAACATCCCCCTATTTTTTGAATTAATCATCAATTTATTCATAGAAAAAAAAAACGCACCGAAATACGTTTACTTTATCATTTCCACTTAAATAAGCCTCATTTTTATAATTGATAACATATTGACAAGCTAATAAATCAATTACACACTCAAGAACATAATATAGGTATAACCAACAACAACAAATGTCCGATTATAACTTGTCATTGCCAAAGATTGTTGTTTTGTTGTGCCAATGAAGAGTCAAGAGCAAAATTATAAAATTAAAAAGAAAAAAAAAGGTTTTATGGTAACGTATTATCTTTGCAAAGAAAAAACTACATCCGTAAGAAGATATCGATAACAATCTAAGATAAATATCAAACAAAACTCAAATTCGTAGACAGACAAACAAATAAACAAAAAAAAAAACAAAACATATAAAATTGCATGTTTGTTTGAAGTTTCACTCAATTTTATAGTGGCACTTAGATAAGATATCAATAAAAATGATTTTTTTTTCTTGGAAATTAAACAAAATTGAGGGCGTTTTTTGAGTTTGTTGAAACACAATTCCAACTGACCCTTGCGTTTTTCTGATAAGTTATTTTTTTTAGTGCAAATGTTTTGAAGGTAAAAGTAGGTAGGTATTTGAAATGAACGATCAAAACTTGGATTTGTTTTTGGATCTTAAAGTGGAACGTGCTGAGATAAGTAATTAGTGCTCAGAACATAAAAAAAGCTATTCAGTAAAACATCAAAAATGTCTTTTTTTTACTCTTTGGTTTTTTCTTAAATGTCTTACAATATTTTATTTTCTAACATTTTTAAAATAATTGTTGATCTCTAGAAAAACTGTCACATCCTTTTAACTTATAAATATAATTTTGAGAAAACCTACACAAAAATTTAAAACATTGAAGATTCAAAAGATTTTAAAATTTTCTTTGATTTATAAAAAAATCTTTCAAACTAATTTTTTATATATTTTCTAGATGCAATTACCTAAATGCAAACTTTGGAAATTCTCTTTGGGAATATTGCTAAAACATTGGCTATTCTTATTCTCTATCACTTTTAAACTTAACCTTAACTATCCACTTTATTATTTGGAAATAAAATTAAGTATAAAAACAAAAAAGCAAAGTCAACATACGCCCTTAGTACCAAACAATTTTAAAAATTTTCTGACACTAGCCCGTAGAACTAATAGAACGGTAGACACCAAAAACTATCTGAAGCCCAATAACCAATAGTCCAGTGCATTTAAAATTTGACCCAACAGTTCGTACCAACCCCAAATTTTTTTTGCTCAATCGATAGGCTAAATATCATTACCCTGATTTTTCGCACTCGTGAAATTCACCTTTCAGCCGCCATCTAGGATTTTAGTTTTTATTAAATACCTCGATTTCTATTTATCCTACATAAAAGTTGTGTAAACAAAAAACGTAAAAAATTAAATTACGCATCTTTAAAGTTAAAAACGCTTTTTCGATATTCTGAATATTAAAAAAGTTACAAGCCAAAAAAGTAAAAAAAACGAAAAAAATGACAATTTTATAGTTTTGAGCATTTTTTATCAAAATTATGAAAAAACCTTCCGAAAAAAGATTGTTTTTCTTAAGAAAAAAAAATTTATCTCGGCTATTTATGGAATATTCCCAACAATGTTGTACCATTTTGAAAAGAGAATTGAACACACCAACTTTTAAGGCAACTGGCCGAAACATCGTAGTGCATTTTTTTACACTACGGCTCATTGAATTAGAGTCATGTAAAATTTTTTAGTACTAAGTTGGGTAAAAAAGTAATATTTTCTTTAAAACTGATGCAGCTGAGTTAAAATTTTTGAATGCATTTGATAGCAGGGTTATTCAAGGTTCCGTAACAAAAGAAAAAAATGAGAAAAATTAAGATTTGTAGTCACGTCACATGAAAAACCGTCACAGGGTGACCATTTTTTCGACTTTTTTCCGAATGCCCATAACTCCCAAAATATATGGCTGCGATTTTTTTTATTATTTTTCTGATAACTGTCACCACCTACCCTATCTACCGTTTTCGTTTCGAAGTTAACTTTTGGGACACCCTGTATATGAAATTGATATAGAATTTTCCGAGGAATTCGAATATTGTATTCACAATTTAAAAAAAAATACATTTTCACCCCTATAAAGAGACTTTTTTGTGACCACTTTTTTGAAAAATCGTAATTTTTTTATTTTGTCCTGCTAAATTCGCACCCGTGTGCTGACTAATTCCAAACTAATTTTTAAATATTTGAATAAATAATATGTAATATCGTAATGAGATTAATCTCCCAAAATATAAAAATTGGTTTCAAACGTAAATACTTACCAATTTGAATAAAATATTCCAATAAAGACTTTATATCAGTTTATCCAGTAGTAGCACTTTTCTGGCAGTTGATAGATTTCTTATAAAATTTTAGCAGATTTGTTTTTTATTTTCACTCAATTTATTTTGCAAGCAAAATTCACTCAGATAAACTTTGTTATCTTAAAAGATACAACTAAAATTTCTTATCACACTTTTTTTGTCTGATATTTTAAATCACTCCAAAGATATGATGATGCGATTTTCTTTATCAATTTTTTTTTTGCAAAGTAGATATACAAAACAAATTAGTCACACACTCACACACGTTTATGATAAAATATAATAACTGCAATGAATAATAGAAAAAGATTAAAAATATTTAAAAGGTATTTATAATGGGTAGAAAAATCCAACAACAAATCTTTAAAAAATAAAAAAATGATAGATAACCGAAGAGAAGATATTATGCGATCGTATGTGAAGTTTTTTTTTTTTATTTTTTTTATTTAAACTCAAAACAAGTAGAACAACAAACGGTATTTGTAGCAAAATCGGTAACAAAATCAAAACAAGTTATGTTTGATGAGGCTTAGTTGATAAAAAAAAAATAAATAAAACCTATCCAACAGCGGACGAAAAGACGGTACACGATCATTCTCAAAGATAGATACACTCTAGAAATATTGTGTTTGGATGGATTGGTAGTGATCGTTGCAAGTCCTTGCTTCTCCTCCTCTTTTCCTTGCAAACACAAGTTGCAACCAAGAAGAATCATAGTATAAAAAGAAGTGTGAGTGAGTACGCGCATAGCAAAAAGATTGATATAGAAAAGCAAACAGTCGATCAAAACAAATCCCCTTTGATCGAATGAACTAACTTGGAACTGACTCAGCTGAGTCATGGCTCCATGATGTATAAGTTGATGGTGAAGGCGCAATGGCAATATTGCGTTTTTGGCCTGCTGCTGCTGATGGCCATGAATTTTCTGCTCAACTTGGTATAAAAGTTTTCAATTTGATGTGCAGTTCACATCTTAGAGACATGCGAAACAAACAACAACATCAACGAGAGGCAGAGAGATGATGATCAATCCAAATTTGGCTTTGAACTTGGCATAACCAAGTAAGAAAACTAGAACCCAGCAAGGGGATTAGTGGGATGTGGATGTGTAACGGTATATGTGGTATAAGTGGAGTGCGTTATATTTTCTTGGATTTTTTTTTATAAAAAAGAAGTTATATTGCGAGATCAAAAATCTCGTTCAGAAGTAAAAAGGATCAATTTCAGATTAATAACGACAGGACTTAAAGATAAAAACCTTCAAATTCTAAACTTTTCATCGATTCTTCAAAATTCTTTCACTATTTCAAACTGTTCTGTAACTTTATCAGTGGTGATAAACGTTTTTCAACATCCTTAAAACCGATTTTCTTGCATAAATAAAGCGAAATTTCGTTCAAATTAAGAATCTATGAATTAGGAACTTATGATTACCTATGAACGAAATTTCTTTTATTTTGATGAGATAAAATGGATTTTAAAGTCATTAAAAATTTTATCGCCAGTGATAAAAGTTACAGAACATGGGCACAGGGAAAAAATGTAGGTTTTATTACTTGTGGCGTCACAATCGATCGTAACAATCCTTGTTTTTTGACAACGGTACCAAATTAAAACTAAGAAACTCTCAAAACTGTAACTTAAGGTAAACTTCAACAACATGGGTAAAATAAGTGTTTCATGTTTCTAACTTCCATGATGTCAAAAGATGTTTTCATATTAGGTAAGTGAATTTTAAGCAACTATGATGAGAACAACTCATTACTGCTTTGTCCGTTTTTCAAATAAGACTATACGGTCTTAGCCTTTCGATTTAGAAACTAAGGACGTTTGGGCATTTGGGGTTTTTTTTCCATACTTTTAACATACATAGTCAACGATATACTAGTTGCTTGACTTTGTGGTATCATGAGATTTAGCTCTTCGAAGGCGTCTGTTCTGAAAATCTCAGTAACTAGATAAGTGTAGCTGCTTAAATTAAAAGATTTCGACATCCCATATTTTTACGGAGGAGTTGGTTGCTCATAAGAGCTTCAAGACTTAATACTTTTTCTTAAATGGCCTTAAATGCAGCTCCAGCTCTCCAACTTTAATATTTCGCCATAAGGGAGAACTATAGGGTTCGTCAAATTGATCTCAGCAAATGACAGCAAGCATCCCGACCTTAAAAAAAAAAAATGCTCTGATTTTGGTTGATTATAAAGGGAAGAACTTGGTGGAAGAATAATTGAGCCCAATGGACCCGTTTTACTTTATGCTGACTTGGCTATATAATTTTTGTACGTTTGTATGTGTCTATTCATTAAGTTTAATGTTTTTTGCAGAAACTCTCATTATTATAAAAAAAAATAAAAAATACTGAGCAGAAGATTATACGTTTTGAAAAAACATCAAACAAAAAACCGTCTTGCCCCCACATGGGGGTAAGATAGCCCTATCAAATTTTGTTGGTAGAAAGACCGTTTCTATTGTTTTAAATGCAGTCTATTTGTAATAATAAGAGAATTATGCTATATTTTCATTAGTTCTTACTCCAGCACAAGCTTTTTGGTACCATTTGGTACATATTTTGCACCTAATCCAACAATACTTTGAATTGGATCTAGAAAACAGTTGCAGATAGAAGGTGCAAATACAATCTGCAAAGTCCTCTTCATCAGAATCATCAATTACAGTATTGTTTGTCGCCTGTTGCCTAGCTTTTTGGAAGATTTAACGGTGAACTTGTTTTTTTCACTTTCTTTAAGCTACCAGAGCTTCCAATTTTGCTCATGGTCGGTCTTGCCAGAGTCATATCATATTTGATGTTCTTTATTATTTTTTTTTTTTTTATTTTTTCTTTATGACTCCTTCTTTCGCAGAAAATACTTTTTAATATTCACTTTTATAAAAAAAGGAAAAGTTAAAAATTTTAATTGTTTCAGTGTCAAAAATACAACTGACTTTTCACATGAACGATAAGAATTTGATGAAAAATCACAAAATTTACCGTTACTCTTCGGGGTCTTAATCAAAATTGCTAAAACTTACTTACAGGTGTGATCGATCATACCAAAGGGCACCTATGCAAGTCTTGCCAATTTTACTTTTTTTCATACAACATAGTACGAAAACCGTCTTGCCCCCATAGGCGGTCTTGCCCCCACTTCCCCAATATCTATGAGGGATCAAACATTTTTGAAAAAATACAACAAAAATTCATTGGCCTTATGAGTTACTTGAATGTATCCTCTGGGATAACTTCTCATTCGCCAACCAGTACTGCTTTAAGTTCATTTAGGTAATTTTGATGGAGCTGATGGATTTTTGGCTATAGCCCTTCTCTAAAGCCCTTCCCATAAATGCCCGGTAGCTTGACCTTGCATTGTGGTCTTGTAATTAAAAGACGGCATTGTTAACCCTTTCGAACCCAAGGTATGAAAATCAATACTAAAAAATGTTTTTTCGGTATTATCGGGTCAAAAACATCATAACTAAGAAATATGAATAGCAAAAAGTTATTTTCCAAAATAATAAATACCAAAACTAACACTGCACAACAAGGTTTTGGATGAATAAACTATACAATACTTTTCCGAGGGTTTTTGGTGTGCTGAACTCGAATCCGGTTTCAGAAATGTTCTATCAGCTCTAGTTTTTGAAATATTGCCATTAGAAAATGCAAAAACACGTTTTTTGGCTGATAGCTCTGGTCAACAAAATTTGACTATTTTAATTATGAATAAACCAAAGTATACTTTTCCAATAGTTTTTGGTATGCTTAACTCGAATATGAAATCAGAAATATTCTATCAATCTTAATTCTTGAAATATTGCCGTAAGAATTTGCGAAAAAAGCGTGTTTTGGCTGTTTTTGAGGTTATGCTATGATGTGAGGTACCTTATTTCAAAACAATTTTTAACGGTTTCTATAAGAACTGTTTTCCTTCTTTGAAAATCTGTTTAAATCTTTCCGATATCTGTTTTATTATCCAAGATATCTTAAGTTTAAGTACGTGTGTTTTGGCTTGTTTTATCAATAACGTTATTTCAAACTGCAGTAACTTCAAATTAAAATATCTCGGATTATAAAAAAGATATCGCAAAGATTTAAACAGATTTTTAAAGAAGAAAAGCAATTCTTTATACAAACCTTCAAAAAGAGTGTTGAAAAAAATTCCCTCACAATGCAGCATAACTTCAGAATCAGGTGTTTTTTCATTTTCTAACGGTAATATTTTAAAAACGGGAGCTGATAGAATATTTCTGAATTCGGATTCGAGCTCAGCACATCAAAAACCTTTGGAAAAGTATTGTTTGGTTGATTCATCATACAAAAACTTTAATTTTGTTGTGCAGTGTAATTTATTCTCATGAACTGAGAAAATAACTTTTTATGAAACTATAATGTATGCTACTTCTTCTAAGCAAAAAAACAAAACACTTTCTGCATTAAGATTTTTTATATCTTTTTTTCAAAATTATGACCATATTTAAAAAAAAAATATTTTGCAAAAAAAAAAAAATGTGAATTTCAGTCCCTTTTTCGATAGAAAAAAAATTAAAGGTATGATATTAAACTAACTTTTTGTAATAATCCAGTAACTAGGCATTATTATCTTACAATTAAGCCATCAAAACCTAAAAAATTGTTTAATTTAATAATTTTTAAAAAAATGTTACATGAGAGTAACGCTGGGTCTGAAAGGGTTAAGAAAATTCCAAATTTTACATTTAAAGTGTAGTCATAGTTCACACTTTTAATAAAATCTATAGTAGTTTATCTGGCTTTTCTTTTTCATTTCGCATCAAAAAATTTAGAAATTACGTCATAAAATTTTCATAATTTAGGTACATTTTCGAATTCTTTTAGGAAATCTTTAGTTAAGTAAAGTTGTACATAATTTTTCTTTTGGTTACAACATATTTAATTAAAACGCATCTCTTAATACTTGATAGCAATATCGTAATGCTGATTCCATAAAATTTGTAAAGAGCGGGCTAATCACTTCGATTCAATATATAAAGAACTTCATCTTCTTCGTAATTAGTTTATTTTTCAAGAATAATTTTCTTAATTCGGTAAGTATGAACCAAACGCCTATAAAATGCATGGTTTTCACAGGTTTTCAAGAAAAAACTTCATAATTGGGGTATATTTATTGGTGACTTTTTCTGACCCGAAATTGTCTCTTTATATAAGATTGGTACTAACACTGGACGAGATCATAATTTAGGAAATTTTCACATAGTTTATAATTTTTTGAAAATAAAAACTCACTTAATTAAGAAAACAAAATTCTTGGTTGTATGAAAATTAATACAGGCCCTAAATATCTTCAATTATTAAGTTAGATGCTGTCATACCATTCTAGGACCTAAATTTTGCCCACTTATCTTCTTTATAGTATTTTTAATAGTTCCTGTTAAACTTCTATTCCGTTTCACTTTCTTACCCTAAAAACCTCAATAACAACATTTCATGTCATTTATCTTCTTCACATTTCACACACTCGTAACATAACCAATTAGGTACCAACTTAACCTGGCAATTATCCATCAAAAATATACGAAAAACAAAAACACACTTAACGGATTTGCATTTAAAAATAAACAACCTAACCTACTCTACAAGAAATAAATAGAAAATATACCGTTGACAGACACAGTCCTCAATTTAAAAAAAAAAAAAAACTAATAACAACAACCAGACACTACGAGCATTTACTCGTACTTGTTTCAAACGTAAAATTACGCTCACCAAAATTTAGTTCTTCTAGTACCTATACAAATTGCAAAAAAAAAAAATGTGTATACAAAACGCACGCAACACGCACTCAAATGTTGTTGTCAGTTATCAAACTTACAGACAGTTCGTCGACCAACGAACGGCCACTCTAATCATTCATAGACTTTACAGACATTTTTATGTTTTTGTTGAAAAATCACACGAAAGACCAAAAAAGACGAGTCGGTCAAAGACTCTAAAAAACAAAAATTTACAAAAAGAGTAAAAAAAAAAAACACTCAAACTTTAACAATGTAAAACGATACAAACAGACATGTAAATTAGTTTGCAGAAAAAACGCACAACTAACAAAAACAACAACAATAGAATAGAAACAACAACAACAAAGAACAAGGAGTGAAGTTCTGTTCTGGGGGGGTTTGAGTTCTTCTGCTATTAAGCAAGCAAAAAACAGCGCAACTGACTGACACACTATCACACATACAGACAAATGAAGACAAGACATCAAAAACTATTTTGCTATCACTTTGCTACCGCGCCTGTTTTTTAAAAATTTTTTTTCTATTTAATTTAATCGCGCCTATCTAAGATCAATGACTTCTTGACGTTTGTTCCCGTTTATCATTTTTTATCATTTTTATTGCAACATGCATTTTTTTATTTATAAAGTTGTTGCAAGATTTTTTCTATTTTTAATAAATTTTAAAAAAAATTAACAATATTAAATTACACTCAAAAAATTTGTATTAGCACCAACAAAAATGAATTCACACAGAACTATTTATCAACAAATATGGTAGATACGTAATCGTTATTGGTGTATAAACATGTGTATAAGGTACACCGACAGAGAGACAATCAATAAACAACAGACAACACTCTAATTTAAATTTTTGAGTGAATTATTCTCGAGATTAAAATTCTCTGAATTGTTTATTTTTTTTGCATTAATAAAATTTAATTAAATTAATTTCAAATTTAAATTTTTTTTCACGATTGTAGGTATGATATTGTTTTACAGACGAACAGTAGATAAATTTCATAAACTTACTGACCGGCGTATGACGAACAACTGATTGGGTTTGAGCATTTGCAGCGGATAGAAACGAATGTTGTTTGGAGGAAGAATGAATTTTTCATCAAATAATGTTGAGTTTTAGTTGTGTTGTGTTGCTGGTTTAAGATTCAGCTGACTGGGACTGGAAAGAAGTTGGAGTGGAATTTTTACTATGTTAGCAACATGTTGATAGGAATTTTTTGAGAGGATTTAAAAGAAGTTGTCGAGTGAGTTTATTGTTGGAAGAATGAGTTGTGTTGTTACTTGAACATCTGAAGTGTTTCGCAAAGATAGAATTTGCTAGGAAATTTAAAGTTAGGATAGTTTTGTTAAATTTTAATTATTTTTAATACAAATTGTTAAGAGTTTTAGTTCAATACAGTAATGGAAAAAATTAAAAGATGAAGGATTACCATATCTTTGTTAAATAAAATAAACGAAT
This sequence comes from Episyrphus balteatus, assembly GCF_945859705.1. Lineage (NCBI taxonomy): Eukaryota > Metazoa > Arthropoda > Insecta > Diptera > Syrphidae > Episyrphus > Episyrphus balteatus. The sequence continues at coordinate 98,862,289 of NC_079135.1, read as the reverse complement.
TGGTCTAACGCATTTGTTCTTATGGTAACTTATGGTTAAAGTTGCTTAGAATGTTGAAACTTTTCATAAACTTCGAAAAATAATAATTTAAATTAATATGAGAAATGTAAAAAAGTACCTACTTAAATTTGATTTTTCAATTATGAAAACACCTTTTTAAACGGTTTTAATCTCAAAATGAATAAAAAATCAAATTTCATAATATGCACTATAATGAAATTTGATTTTTTATATAACAAAGAATTTTTTAAATTCCATTTTTGAAAATTCTTGAAGCCGTTTCTTAAGAAAATAATAATTTTTTATTAAAATTTTGGAACATTTTTCAAAAAAAGGTTCGATATGCCATTTAAAAGAAATAATTTCTTCCCATATTCAAACAAAATTTCAAGTAAATTCATAGATGCATTTTGAAAAAAAAAAAAATTATATATTTTTTAATTGACTTTTTAATTTTTTTTTTTTATTTCTTTAAAATTTTGTCATTTAAGTGATCGTTTAAGTGATTTACGAGACAGTTAAAAAACAAGAAAACGGTTCTCTATCGAATCGGAGTCGAATCGAAAATGTCGAATCGGAGTATTTGAAGAAGCAATTTGAGGATTAAAATTTCTAATATTTAATGTTTCATTTTATTTAAATTTTCTAAACTTATGTTCGGTTTTTTCATTAAAGATTCTGTTCGCAATAACATGTAAGCAAAACTGCTAGGTTTTAACCTTTGCATTAAAAATGTTATGAATAAAGTGGAACAAAATAGTGAACTCTAAAAAGCAAAAATTGTGTTTCATTAATTTTTTCAATTTGAGAGATCCAAGGATGATTTTAAAGGCTTTAGGCCTATCTAGGTGCTGTTAAATTCTTTTTTTTTTTATTTTTTTAGGGATGTTATTGGGCAAGTATTTAAGTGTAACTAACAACACAAAATTTCACAAAAAATATCACAAAATGGTACGTGTCTTGTATAAAACAACACGTAGCATAGCAGGTTCTAACGTTTTGATTTGGTACAAATCCTTAAAACATTATCCGCACGGACGGGTTTTTTAATAAATAAACTAGATCAACATATTTAAGAAATAAAAGTTGGTAATTTTTAGTAAACAAAAATGCTGCAAAATTCAAATGCGTGCCAATATTCAAATAAATATTTTCCAAATCGCATACTTACAATAGGTATTTATGTTGAACAATGCTTCAGGGATATGTACAGTAAAACCCGGATAAGTCCCTCTCGCTTAAGTGCCTAACCCGCATAAGTCCCTTTGTTTTTTTAGAACCAAAATTTTTTTCATATACAACTCATCTCTTAAGTACCTTCTACCTTTCGCTTAACTACCTGGCCCGCTAATTACCTGCTATTTCAAATACTTATAATTATTGAATTTACTTGCAGAAATTTCTTTTAAGTACACATTTGAAACAAGTTTCAACAATAAGAAAAACTTCGTTTGCTATAGTGCTTTAAAATACTAACTTGTTAGCTATTTTAAACTTTCAAAGTAAATTTTGTTTGTGAAGATTAATTTTTTAGTTATGAAACATGTTATTTTGTATTATTGAATAAATAAAGAGATAAGTGCCTATGAGGACTTAAGCAGGTTCTTGTAAGTACCTAACCCGCTTTAGTGCCTATCAAAACGGGGCATTTAAGGTTAGGTACTTTGGAGCTCTATATCATTGCAGTTTTGTTTTTCTCTCAAGAACGAATTTTATGTTTTTTTTTTCTTATACAGTATCCAAATTTTGTACCTACATAAATATAAAAAGAGTTAACATTTTTGGCAACTTGAATTCTTAGAGCAAGTTCGTGCAGATTTTCCAAAAGATCATTACAGACAGTTTATTATTAATATCCATTATCCAATGTGTAATTCTATTGAATAATTTTATTCTTTTTAACATTTTCTTAACAAAAAATAAAATGGGACAATTCACGAAAGAGTCATATAGGTAATAATTTAAAAAAATGTTTAATAAATAATATTAATAAAAACAAAAATGTTTTACATTTCCTATAAGAATTAGCTATCATAAAGATAAATTATAATTGTTTTAACAAAAGTGGTATCACTGATAACAAGTTTTCGAAAAAATAAAACGTAAACAAACCACATACACAAACTCAATTAGTAGATCAATGGAAGTTTTATTCATTTCAATTGGAAAGAATCATCAAAAAATTTGAGTTCGAGTTGGAGCTAAATTCATTTAATTTTCTTCTTAATTGAGTAATTTTTTGTTTAACTCAAACTTAAGTTATTCCCACTATGGGAAACTAATTAGATTTGAGTTGATCACTGTACACATAAACATACTCATTTTTATAAATTTATGCCTAGAAATTTCACTGATGCTTATTGTTTGTTTATTTGTTTATTTTTTTAATTGTTTTAGAATATCTTAGTTGGGTTTTTCTCAAGTGCTGCTTTTCAGGGGACAACATATTTACCTCCAGCATCCCTTCAATATCTACCTTATTGTTTGTATCGTCAACAGATGTAGATGTTGCGGTACCTACTTTTAATCATAGTGGGAGATTGTAGTTATTTGTAAACAAAAGGTTATGGGACTGCTGTAGTATTTGTAAACATCAACAACAGAACGTATTCTGATTATGTATTACATTTTTGAACAAAGAAATTCTCCAATACTGGGGGGCTTAAATGTTAACTTATCAAATATTAATAGATGGAGTAATTTGTCAGCGATAGCGATAAGTGATCCTTACTTTTATATCCGTCTGTTAGCATCAGGGTTGCAAAAAACCATTTTTTCCATGTAGGTATTTGTTTTCCATTAAAAAATAAAACAAAAAATATTTGTTGCAAATAACAAATATTTGCATTATTAAAAAAATGATAAAAATATTTTACATTCAAAAAAATTGGTTGCAAATTAAACATTTTCTGCATTATAAATAAAAACTTCAATGCAAAATGTGTGCATTAAATATTTTTTTTTAATATTGGTCGAATTTCTTACAATTGTCTTTTTGACCATACATTTCAACTATACCTAATGTATGGTCAAACAGCCAAAATTGTAAGAAATTCGACGAATATTAAATAAAAAATTAATGTAGGTAGGTACACATTTTGCATTAATTTTTTTTTTCATACAGAAATTTTTTTATTTGCAATAATTGTTTTAACTATTTATTAATTAATTAATTAATTTTGCATTAAAAAAAATGCAAAATATTTTTATTTGCAATAAAAATTTTATTATCAATGCAAATATTTTTCAGTTGCAATAAATTTTTTTAATTGCAATTTTTTTCAATTGCAATAAATATTTTTTTTTTTTTTTTTTTGGTTGCAAAAATATATTTGTTTTTAATTTCAAATGCATTTTTTTTTTCGGTTGATACTTTTACAACCCTGGGCCCTATTGCACCAACCACTTTGCACTTTGCATTTTGCAACTTTTTAAATTCTGTTGCACTAAACTCCAATTTGCAAAGAGGAAATTATTTTTTTTAAAAGTAATACAAAAATTCCTTCTTTGCAAATTTTGTTGCACCAACCATTAATTTGCAAAGCACAAAGTACTTTTCTAAAAAGCGCAAAGTTTTGCCAATTTGCAAAGAATTCTTTGATTTCGTTGCACCAAACAAAAAAACTTTGCACTTTCCGTTTCAAACTCTTCAAAGTCTTGCAATAATATACAAAAACAAAATTTCATTTGCGGATGGCCATTTCTCGTGTAAAGTTCGGGTATATTAAATGATAATTTAAAATGAAAATTAAAATGAATGGTTAGTAGGTGAAAACAAGATGAAGTGGCATTGTTAGCATTTGTTGTGTTCTTTTTATAAATCATTTAGGAACTACTTGTTGTTAGATAATGTTAAACTGTCAAACGACCAATTTTTTTTAGAATATTGTCAGTTCCATTATTATAACCGAAAGTCATGTTTTATATTCAAAATAAATTTTCTCCCATCATAAAATTTCAAAAATTCCATTTTAATTTGATTTTTCCGCCGATTAATAAGAGAAATAAAAATGTTTGAAATGTCTTGAAAACCAAACATCAAATTTCACAGATCAACACACTAAACTCAGATCATGGAAGTGAATTGGAAATAGTTACGAATCGTGACTATTTGACACTTCAAAAGTAGTTTAGGAACGATATTTAGCTGTCAAATAGTTACAAATTGTAACTAAACAAAAGACCATAGTTCGATATTACAAACCTAAATAAATTATGGTAAAATAAATAACGCACCTCTGCCCTCTGCTTCATGGCCACATAGCCTCCTCAAGAATTGCCAACCACCTTATTCAAAATTATGAGTTATTCAATGAATGATTGCAATTCAAAGTCAAAATAATGATATTATATTGATATTAAAAATTCTATTATTTTCTTCTTTAAATAAATTGCAGCAAAGCAACAGTCTAAGTAACAATAAAAAAAAGCAGATTTCAATCTTTTTTAGCAACGAAAGAAAGTTGAATCTATTTACTGCTTTACCTTACAAATTTTAAAATTACGCAAAGTTCCATTTTTAGGTGGTGCAACGCCCGCACTTTTTGCTTTGCAAAAAAAAAAAAACATCAAAAATTGGAAAGTGCAAAGTGGGGAATTTTTGGTGAAACACTTTGCACTTTTATTTTGCAGAAATGTATTGTTTAGCAAAGTTGCAAAATGCAAAGTGGTTGGTGCAATGCAATAGGGCCCTGGTCAGCATGTCTGACTAACTCTTTCTCAATATACAGCTCAAGTCACTGAAGAAATTTGCTTCAAACTTAGTAAAAATTCTTGGTGCGATTCCCTCTTCCTTAACGAGATAAGCGGTTTCAACAAATATTTTGGAACAAAAAAGTTTGGTAAACTTAGTTTTTAAATTAAGAACAAATTTCAAAAAATCAATTTTAAATTTTAATTTTTTTGTATGTGTTTGGTCGCTATTTATGTGCCTGTTGCCTCGTATCGTTTAAACTACTAATCGTAATTTAACAAATAAGGTATACTTGGGAACGCCTTGCTTATTCACTGGTTATTGGTTATTAGGCTTCTAATTATTTTGAATATGGCGCCCTCTACAGGAAAATATTATACATTTGGTTTTTGCATTGTGCAGCGGATCTGGCGGATAATTCATCACGAAGTTATAACCCCACAAAAATAAATAAAAACTATGTTTAAAACTCCATAATCTGACTACTTTAAAATCAGCCTCTAACAAAATATTTTCATCAGTAATTTAGTACAGGAAAGATAGACTTTTTCGTGGAACGAAATACAGGACGGCAAAAACATATTAGTATATTGTTTGAAGATATTGAGAGGGATTACTTTTTAAAGTTCGGTATCTTTGGTTTTAAAGGTCATATAATCTTCAAAAGTATACCAAATTAATGGAAATTTGATGCTCTACAACTTTTATAATGATAAAAAATTATGTAACTATCATAGAGACTGAGATAAATTTAAAAAAAATGAAAAAATAAAAATAAAACGAAATAACCTCAAAAGTGTTGTCCTCGCTGAAAAACAGTGAATACACAAGAAAAGATATTTGTATTACCTACAACTTTGGTCAAGTAACTTATTCGGTCAAACCAATAGTTAAGTAGATATAGATCAATTTGCGTTTTTCAAAATGGCGGATTTCACCAGGGGGTTGGCGTCCCGAAAACCAGGACTTAAGCTTTTCTAATAGCCCTCTTTCAGATTTTAAAAATTCAGCCGTCCTGTATTTCGTTCCACAATATGCCTGTTTTTTTACTAACTTTCCTGTACTAATTACCTAGGTGAAGTCATTTGACTTATTTGATTACTGTTAAAACGTTCCTATTGTTTACTTGGTCTAAGTAAACCATTGATACCAGTCAATGGTTCAAATGACCAAAATGGTCTATACTGATGACGAGGCGTTTATGTTAAATTTTCTCTTTGAATTTGTTTTTGTGTCAAACTCATTTTTCAATTGACCTTCTGCTGATCCCCCAAATGATGCTTATATTCAAACACCGGCAGCAAAAAGACCTCTGGCTACCTGTATGCTGTGCCGTATAAGCTATATAACAACTATCAGTAAATTGCACCTTTGTCCTCGTGCTGATCCTCAAACAAAACGAAAAAAACCAAACACTACACCTGCGCATTATAGCCACTTTCATAGAGTAGAGGTAGTATAGAAGGTGTCAAACAACATGCGTCCGCATTATCAATCGGACGAGGCGTCAGCGTCATTTCTTTATCCAAAACGGTTAACAGTATATACAAACTCTTAAGCTAATAGCAGCAGAGAGCCGGGACTGAGACGTAGGAAGATTCCAATCCGATCTTCAATTTGTGAGTCGTATCTATATTCTTCAATCAAACCTGTTATATAATGGTTTCCAAGAAATTTTGTTCTCAATGACCCTTCTTCAGAGACGCATCAGGGAATCCTCCCAATTAGAAAAAGAAGAAGAAGAAGCAGATTTTCGGGTCTACTTTTTCACAAGATTTGAGCATCTATCCGCAGGTAACGCATATTAAGGTTTTGTGTTTACAATGGAGTGACTGTGTCGGTCGCCCGCTATTGTATTTCAAAGATTGTTTTTTTTTTTTTTAGAGATACCTATTCTGAACCATCTTCGTATTGTTTGATGTTCTCACCTGAAATTTTGGAATCTGAATTTCTGGATGGATGCTTAGAGAGAGAGAGAGATAACAAAAACAAAAAACAAGAAGGGAAGTCTATTATCTGCATCGAAAAAGGTTTTCTTTGTCTGCACTTTAACCTGTCAGAAAAGTTGAGGTAGGGGATTTTTGTGTGTTGTTGTTTTAAATTATTATAAATAATAAACCGGAAAATTCTCATGGTTTTTTGAGGCTTCTTATTTAAAAAAAAAAAAGGGGAACTACCTTACCTCGCCTACTACACACAAACATAATTATTTTAACAATGAGAGAAGAGTGGTCGAACAAATCGTCTGTAATGTGAAGAGGTAATTTATGTTTACTGATCTTTTTATTTTGTTTTTGTCTTGATTCTTAGAACTGGGGGGCTCATAAAAAAACCGAGCCACGATGAAGATAAGGACTTAATGTTATAAGTTTTATTAGGAATCATCTAGAATCGTAAAACATGGGCCAAGGGGTTTTTTTATAAGATCGTGTTCATTTTACGATATTAGAGAGAGGGACTGAAATGCATTAATTGATTTATTGTTTAACATGTAAGTACTGCTTTAGCTTATCGGTGACAAGAAATAGACTGCAATTTAATTATTATTATCGCTCCGATTTATCTCGTTATTTTAATTGTATTGTGGAAAATTTTACTATTAAGAGTACAAACAAATTTCATCTAAATTTGTAATAGGTACCTACATAAAGATATAAAATGTAGCAATACAAATTAGTTTTCTCTAACATCTCTGGTAGATTTTTGTTTAAAAATGCTATTAAAGGAGCCTTAAATCACCAAGTTCAAATTTGAGCCGGTAATTTTCTATGTAACTTCGGAAACCGCTAAAAAATTTCTGATCGCAAATCCGGATTTTGGTTTATAAACGACACTAGACTAGAATTTATACATTTTGAATTTGTTTTGCTTTCCGATAGTTATTTTCAAGATCTTGCGACTACATAAGAGGAAATTTGTACTCGTAGGTCGTTGCTCACATGCAGAAAATATGGTGCCAATCAACTGACGTCTATACGTTTCCAGCATAGTATGTCATTTTTTGTATTAGATGCTTTTTCGATGTTATTGAAATCTTTGGACGTGAGACCGCATATGAAGAATTTTTGATAACTGGTATAGCGTTGTAAATCTGCCATTGTTAACAACATTGTACCTTAAGTACGTAAGCTCATTTGAGCTGTAAAATCTTACTCTTCGGGATAGTACTTACATACTGATGCCGCAAGTCTTCAGTCTTCTGCCACGTGGTCCATTCAGAAACTTTATCTCGAACGAGGGAGACCTACACAATCCCGAAATTTTGAATCCAGAAAGCCCAGAATCCCAAAAATTCAGAATTCCGAAAACTCAAAATTCCGAACATCTAAAATTAAAAAGTAAAAACTCTCCAAATTGTGTTTCACTGAAACTTTAATTGGAAAACAAAATATAAGACCATAATTAAGTAACAATTTAAACAAACAGTTTTAACTTTATTAATTTTTCAAATATCATAAAATTTAAAATTTTATAGGTAAATCTATGAAAAAGTTGAAATATTGTAAAACACCAGCACATTATTGCTCACAGTTTCCTTAATAATTGCTGGATTTGTATATCAATAGAAATACAATATGATGTATTAAATTAAAAAAAAAATAAAAACCTTGAAAATTTTTGAAAAACTAAAGCAAGAAAGTCTTCAATTCCAAAAACTGACTAAATATTACTTATAACTGTTATGATTACTTTTTTTTCGAAAACTTGATAAATTAAAAATGTATCCATATCAAACATTATTGTGCGTCAATTACAAGCTTCATGAAAAATAATTGAATTATCCTTATCTGTAAAGTAAAATTCAAGGCTTTTAGTCATAAAATGAATTAATTTTTGAACTCTGGATTAATCTTAAAAAACAATTAATTATAAATTCGGAAATTAATTTTTGATCATTATAAATGCGATTTTAAATGAAAGATAACATTCAAAGCTTATTAGGGAAAGTGGGGGAAAGGCCGCCTGGCTTTTCAGTGTTTAACTGTCTTAAAACCAATAAAAAACTTCTTCTAATTAAAATAAAGGGGCATTAATAGTCGTCTTAAGACCACGGTTTATCTTACACTGGGGTTTATAAAATGGAATTTAAAAAGGATAAACTCCAGTCTTTTTTAGTAATAACTTAGACAGCGTCAATGAATATGGCCCATAGTCTTTTTTCATTAAGTTTATTATTTTTTTTAGAAACTCTCAAAATTAATAAAAAACACTGAAAAGAAGATAATACGTTTTGAAAAAACATAAAAAAAATATGATAATATTTTCATTAGTTCTTCTTATATGAAAATATGAATATTTTCAAGCGTATTTAGCAAATATTTTCTTTTCTTTTATTAAATATTTTTTTTTTTGTAAAATACGCAGATTTTTAAAAATTATATTGTTTTTTAATACTTTTGAGTACTTATGACAGTTTTGTTTTTGAAGTGAAAACTTCTTTAGTATCGTAGTGATTTGAAACAAGATGAAACATAAAAGCGACACGAAAAATAATTTGATTATAACTTCTTTGTTTTAATAGATAGATAAATGAAATTTATACTGTAGATAGGTAATTAAATAAACTATGACTGTGCAATTTCATTTTCATTCAATTTCTATTAATTTCATATTCAATATCCTGAGATAATTATCATACAATCAGAAATCAACATTATGTTCCGTCAATAGAAAGCATGAGAGATAATTGAAACAGGAGATGTACCTATAATAAAATTTTGTAGATTCAAAAGTTGATACTTGATCATCAAAATGCATAATATTGTTTAAGTTATAATAAACTTTGCATATAAACAAACTCAAACCCACTTTACTGTTAACCCCACTAAAACTTTAACCCTACCCTTATTCCTATAACGTGTCCAAGAAGTAGTTTTTTAAATGATTAAATGTATTCATGTGTACAACAAAAACAAAAAGAAGCAACAAGCACCAAACAGCAAACAAGGACCAACAAACAACCAAACACCCCAATAACCAACCAAACAACTTAATAACAAAAAAACAAACACCTAACAATAAGCATGAAACAATGAACATCAGAGAATAAACAACAATTAACAATCGACAGACAAAAAACAAGAGGCAACCAAACAATTAAATCATTATACAACCAAACAACAAAACACTTACAACAAACGAACAATCAAACAAACAATCAAACAAACAATCAAACAAACAATCAAACATACAATCAAACAACAATCAAACAAACAATCAAACAAACAATCAAACAAACAATCAAACACACAATCAAACAAACAATCAAACAAACAATCAAACATACAATCAAACAACAATCAAACAAACAATCAAACAAACAATCAAACAAACAATCAAACAAACAATCAAACAAACAATCAAACAAATAATCAAACAAACAATCAAACAAACAATCAAACACACAATCAAACAATCAAACAAACATACAAACAATCTAACCAACATTCAACTATATACATAAAACACTATATAATTCCACTCATAACCATAGCAGCGAAGCGCTATGCAACGGGCAGCTCGGCTAGTTTATGTATAAAACTAATGGCACAAAAGTTATTTTTATGAGAAAAGCGGATTATTTTCGAAGCGAATATTGCCATTTTCTTTGGATTTCCGATAAAAAATGTTGACTATGTCTTGATTACTCAACTTTTCTGTGAGGGCGATACTTTGTACGGCTTGAATCAAAGGCAGGACTAGCACGGCTCACAACGGTCTTCAAAAAAAAAAACCATTTAAAAAAAAATTAGATGTTTCTTAACCCTTTCCAACCCAAGCTATGAAAAATGTTTTTTTTTTTTTTTTCAGTACACAGAGAAAAATATGACCACATAGAAACTAACAGATTGCCATATTGTATGCCCATATGTTTTATGAGGAAATCTTATTAAAAGCAACGATTAATAAGGTTTTTTTTATAAAGATTTCTTATTATTTTTAAAGAGAAAATCTTATTAAAATTTGATTGAAAAATTAATTTTTTTTTTTTTTGCAACTTGGCACTACAACAAAAATCGCGATCAATATTTTCATAGCGGGTTGGTTCAGGTGGTGAGGTGGGCGACTAATGATTTGAAGACTCCAGTACGATCATAACCGTATTTAGGGGAGGGGTTATGGGGTTTAACCCCCCTAGACGACCTCCAAAAAAAGGTGTCTGGCGGTGAGCAAGATATCTCTGATCCTAATCACCTAAAATTAAAAAAATCCAAAAGATTCATTTCTGGGATAGACGAATGCAAGTAATGAACGAAGGAATAGTCAAAATTTTGATTTTTGACAAAATGGTGGCTTCCCAAAGACAAAAATCGTGTTTTTTTTTCACTAAAATTTACACTTTAAAGTGGCCTTAAAAAATCGAATTATTGTCAAAACCTTATTCCTTCGTTGATTACCTGGTAAAAGTATCTAAGAAAATTGTGTAAAAATTTCAAACTCCAGCCGTTTCGGAGAAATTTTGCTCACCGACTTTGAAAACACAGTTTTGAGAAAAACGCGTTTAAAAATTTTTGGAACCATGTAAACTTAGTTAAAAAGTCTTCACAAATACGTATTTTCTCGGAAACTAACTGCTGTATCAATGTGGAATTCGCGGACAACATTCTTGTCACTTCGCGTCACTTGAATAGAAACAACAATTTTTTTTTAGAAAATACCGATTGGTGCTTCGGTGAGGTAACTTAGTAGATTTTTGGTTTTGCATTTTCAAAGAGGAATTTTTAATAAACAATGTTGTAAAAACAAAAAACCCAAGACAGAAACCGTATGGCTACTAGTTGCGTTTTTTCGCATTACTTCACAAAAAACAATGGTTGGGGTCGAAATTCTGTATGTTGCAAAATTCTGTATTCAAAATACTGTATGCCAAAATACTGTATGTCAAAATTCTGTATGTGCAAAATGTTGTAGGAACAAAATTTTGAAAGTCAAAATTCTGTATAGCAAAATTCTGGTTGGTCAAAATACTGTATTTCAAAATTCTGTACATCAAAATTCTGTAAATCAAAATTCTGTAAAAATGCATTTTTACAGAATTTTGATATACAGTATTTTGCCGTACATTTTACAAAACAGAATTTTGCATGTCAGTATTTTGTTCATACAGTATTTTGACGTACAGAATTTTGTATTTACAGTATAATGACGTACAGAATTATGGTATTACAGTATTTTGACCCCACAGAATTTTGTCGTACAGAATTTTGACAAGCAGAATTATGACCCGCTCCCAAAAAAAAGTGTTTTTTTTGCGTCACTTGAATAGAAACAAGCTCTTAAATTAGATAAAAATGATGAAAAATCATGGACAACACTAATTTTTGTAAAGCAGTCTTAAACTTTGACATTATTTGCACATTATAACCAATTATGGGCTACGAGCTACCATTAGGCATCACAGAAAATGCATAAATAGAATTAAACATTGAAAATGCACTTGTATTGTACACAATCGTGGACCTAATTGGAGAAAGTGACTATAGTGTTTGGTAACTTCTTAAATTGGAGAAAGTGACTATAGTGTTTGGTAACTTCTTACAAATTAAGAAAATGACATTTTCGTTTTCATCCGGAATGCATCTGTTTTGTTTCTATTGCGTTGTTTTTTTCTGGAACTCTCCTTGTGCAATCTCTACGAGGGTTGTTTTTCCACGTTCCTAAACTTCCCAAGAGCTTCTTTCATTATTTCTTTGTAAAAGTTTGCATCTTTTTTCGAAGCGTGAAGCTTCAATTTTCCTATTGCACATCATAAAAACAAAGCGTATTACTATAACACATTTTATTGCCCTTTATTGGCGATGCGATAAAAATTATTCTTTCATAAACCAATGAAATAGGACTAATATTAACGTGGTCCATCTGAGTTGGTATGTTTTCCTTTAAAAAACCACTCTTTACCTCACTTCTTTTCAGTTCAAATGCAACTATAAAATAGTTAACTTTTTTGTAATCTTAGTAGAACTTAAAATGTTGTTATTTTGCATTTTGAGGCTTTTTAAATGTTGGGCACCTTTTAAAACTTCCATGATGGAACAAACCAACACATAAGCATCGCACTAACACCACGTTTTTGACCGATTTTAGCGGGAAAGTGAAGGAAATTGCTGCTAGTTTTAAATTATTTTTTTCTCTGCTCTTGATTTGGGTCTCACCTGTCTTATTTTTTTATTCAATCACTAGTTTACGATATTTCAAAAATATTCTCATACAAATTTGGCAAATTTTCCAATATCTTTCGCGTTTTTGCATAGTGCAAGTGCATTTCCAATGTTAGCTGCTATTTATGCATTTTCTGTGATTAGGGATGCAAACGATACATCGATGTATACATCGATGTTTCTTAAGCCGATACATCGCCGATACATCGACGTTAAATCTGCAAAACATCGACATCGTTCATTTTGTTACTCGTTTTTCTATTTTTGCATAATAACAGAACTTGAACTCTCAAACTCAATCATTTTTGTCTAGTGTTCAAAGCTTCAAAGTTTTTTTTAATGTTTTCATTCAAAAGACTATTTCTGTGTGTTCAGAAATCAGAACGCGACCATCAGAGGTGTACGTTGAGTTGCCGGGGCTCCGGGACAATATTAATTTTAAGGGGCCATTCCGATATATGTAGACATTTTTTACTTGCGATATAGGTACTATATATCAAGTTATGTATTCGTACAAAAAAAAAAGTTGAGAAAACATTTTTCCATAACATTACGATAGTAGAGAATGCCAAAAAAGTGGGTCCCGGAAGTCCGTCTGTCTGTCTGTCTGTCTGTCAGTCTGTCAGTCTGTCAGTCTGTCAGTCTGTCAGTCTGTCAGTCTGTCAGTCTGTCAGTCTGTCAGTCTGTCAGTCTGTCAGTCTGTCAGTCTGTCAGTCTGTCAGTCTGTCAGTCTGTCAGTCTGTCAGTCTGTCAGTCTGTCAGTCTGTCAGTCTGTCAGTCTGTCAGTCTGTCAGTCTGTCAGTCTGTCAGTCTGTCAGTCTGTCAGTCTGTCAGTCTGTCAGTCTGTCAGTCTGTCAGTCTGTCAGTCTGTCAGTCTGTCAGTCTGTCAGTCTGTCAGTCTGTCAGTCTGTCAGTCTGTCAGTCTGTCAGTCTGTCAGTCTGTCAGTCTGTCAGTCTGTCAGTCTGTCAGTCTGTCAGTCTGTCAGTCTCTCAGTCTGTCAGTCTGTCTGTCTGTCTGTATAAGGAGCTACAGCCTAAACGGATGGACCGATTAATGTCAAACTTGGTGTGTAGCGTTATTTGGCGACTCTCCAGAGGGGTTTTTGGAATTAATTTTTTTGGACCAAAAATAACGGTACTTGTCATATACCGATTTTAGTAAAGTTAAAAGTGCTCAAAAACGGCTCCAACGATTTTGTTTAAAAAATTCAAATGTAAGTTTTAAGACAAGGTCTATCTTCTAATGAAAATTTTTTTTTTGAAAATCATTATTAACGGTACCTGCCATAGAACCGTTTTTTTTTAAATCCGATTATCTCCGAAAGTGCTTATTCTATTTCAACGAAACTTTTTGTGATGAAGAATTTATATAATTTAAATATAAGCCAAAAGCAAAATTTTGAAAAAAATACTTTTTGGATTTTTAAAAAAATTTTGAAATTTTTTTTTTGAAAAATCCAATTTTCGAAAACGGGACATTAAATTTTTTTGAAATTTTGTGTTTAGATGTTGATCAGTGATTTCTACAAAATGGCATACCAATTTTATTTTAAAACTTTTTTTCCAAGAAATTATTTATAAAAAATTAATTTTTTAAAAAACGGCTCTAACGATTTTGAAATTTTTTTTTCTAAAAATGCATGTTAGTATATCAGTCAAAACTGCATACTTGTTTTGGGGGGCAATTTGATTTCAGATTTTATATTATTTTTTTAAAAAACGAATTTCCTTTTTTTTTTTCTTTCCCATATATTTAGATTTTCCAAATTTCTATATAAATAGTCTTTAAAATTTAAGCAACTTGAACTCTAAGAGCAAGTACGTGCGACCCCAGTCGTGCAATTTATTTAAAAAGGATATGTATTAGCCTTTCTCTTTTTTTGGGGGCCCCAGAAGTATTGTTTGTTGGTCGCTTAGATTATTTTAGTAGCATTTTTTGAGGTCCCTGAGGTAATATTTTTTCTACTTTATTTATAATAACAGTTTCCTTCTCTGCATTGTCTCCAGTCACGGCCCTAGCTTCAGTTGGGGCCTCGGGGCACCGCCCCGCTTGGCCCAATGGTGTGTACGGCTATGGCGACCATTATTGACATGCTTGTGAGTTCCGTTCAGAGCTCTGAACGTTAAAAAAATTGATTCCATTTGATTAGAATTGATGGTATTTATATATAAATAAAAACGAAAATCGTATTAAGAAAATATGTTTCATTTTGTTGATAAATTTGTCTGTTTTGTGGTACCTACAAATTGAATTCAACTTAGGTTTTTGGGTTTTAAACAGATAAGACATAAATATTTTGTTCTTTAGATACAGAAGAACGTATTTATGTCCAACAAAAATACATCGGGAAAACATCGATGTATTGAAGATAGAACCGATGTTTTTTTAACATCGATGTTGTAAATAAAACATCGATGTATTCAAACATCGATGTTTTTTTTAACGATGTTGCATCCCTATCTGTGATGCCTAATGGTAGCTCGTAGCCCATAATTGGTTATAATGTGCAAATAATGTCAAAGTTTAAGACTGCTTTACAAAAATTAGTGTTGTACATGATTTTTCATCATTTTTAAAATAAACTGCTTTTTTAAAAGAAAAAATTTTAATCTTAGGGCCCCAAAAAATATTACTTGAAAAATCTTTGCAACCACAAATAATACATTAGGGGCTAAAAAAAAGCAAAAAAACAACTTCAGGCCACGGGCCCCAAAAGCCTTTACTTCGGGGCGTCAAAAAAATTAAATAAGAAAAAATTGTTTTTTAAATTAAATTACATTTGTTGATGGATTACTAAATATTACTTTAGGAGCCCCAAAAAATATGACTTCGGGGCTCCAAAAATATTATATGAAGGGTCCCAAAAAATAATTTTTCAGGAACCCCGTTAGTTGAGAGCCAATCAAATATTAATTTGGGGGCCCCAAAATCTATTACTAAGGACCCCAAAAATATTCATTAAATTTTCTGATGGCATGACAAATATTATATGAGGATCCTCAAAAGCTATTACTTCAGTGGTTCAAAACAATCAAATGGAAAATTAAATATCAATTCAGGGGCCCCAACATATTTACATCAGAGCCCAAAATAAAAACATTATTTTATAGGTGGCATTTCGAATATTACTTCAGAACAGAGGCCCCAATACCTATTAATTCTTAGCTCCAAAAAAATTATATTATATTTTATGGGACTCTAAGCACTCACTTTTGAGGCCCCAAAAATAGTTTTTCAGGGACCCCAAAATAAAAAAAATTATAAAACATTAAAATAAACCTAAAAATAAATAAGCCATACAAAAAAAAATGTATGGCGTATACGTACTTTTGTTTTTGTATCTAAGTGGCCCCCAAATATCAAAGGGGCCCCAAAATTTAGTCTTGCCCCGGGGCCCCGGCAACTCAACGTACGCCACTGCTTGAACCAGTGCTAAAACTCAGCTTTACTACCGATTTCAATAGATAAAAGTTGCTGATCCACGGATTAAATATTTGTACAACTGGCCCTAAGGGTTTCGCTGTAAATTTATCAAGATTTTTTTTGTCCCCCTTTTATTTTTACATATTCTTTTTTGTTTCTTCAAGTTAATTTTATGGTCTAAAACTGTTAATGTTTTACACTATAAAAAGTCGTTATTTCCTTTCGTTAATTGAAATGTATGTTAAATTTTATCAAATTGAAACAATCATTCTCAACAAAATACCCCAAGATAATGCTAATTAACCGACTTATTTTCTTTATTTTTTACAAATGCACAATGTTTTGTGTTTTCTTGTTTTTTATTAGTTCTTAGAAGGAAGACCCCTATTAGTCAGTAGCATTCGAAAAAAAAAGAAAGAACCTCAAAATGTAAAATAGAATTCTCCTTAATTGTTGCCGCCAACGAAAACATGTGAGACATGAACTTTTAATTATCTCTCTCTTCAATATGGCTCCTTAATTGTATAGTCAGTCGATGCGATGTGGTGGCGCGCAATGAAAACTGAGAAATTCAGTGGCATAGTCTTGACTTGACCGTGCCTTAGCCTGAGGGACGGCCGGCACTCTCTTGTAGAGTTGTTAATTCTAGCAGTGACGGTGTTGAACCCTGGACATTGACCTAAGTAATTTGGAAAGGAGCTCTAAACAACATTGAAACAGTGAAAAGTTACCTACATCTTAGACGAAAAAAAACAAGTGAAGTCAATTTGTTGAAAAGAAGAACCCATGTTTTAGGTAAACCATGGCCGACCGCAGCTTCTACAGAAACAACATACAACTATTAAAAGTGCCGATGGTTAAAAACAGCCGACAGCGAACGATTAGGCGTTGTGGAGCGGCGCGTTAGATCAGATAAAAAACAATTTAAATGGAAATTAACTCTGCATCCTCAGAGTGACATGATATCGAAGGGTTGTGCCATAAATTCATTTACAGTGCCGTCATTTGTGGGGCATGTTGTCACATTAATTGTTAAGTAGTTTTTTTCTTGTTTGTAACTTAAAAAAAATTAAAGAGAATAAGAGAGGAACTTTGTAAGAGTAAGAGCTCTTACTAAGAGTAAAAGTAAGAGTAAGAGTAAGAGTAAAAGTAGGAGTAAGAGTAAGAGTAAAAGTAGGAGTAAGAGTAAGAGTAAGAGTAAGAGTAAGAGTAAGAGTAAGAGTAAGAGTAAGAGTAAGAGTAAGAGTAAGAGTAAGAGTAAGAGTAAGAGTAAGAGTAAGAGTAAGAGTAAGAGTAAGAGTAAGAGTAAGAGTAAGAGTAAGAGTAAGAGTAAGAGTAAGAGTAAGAGTAAGAGTAAGAGTAAGAGTAAGAGTAAGAGTAAGAGTAAGAGTAAGAGTAAGAGTAAGAGTAAGAGTAAGAGTAAGAGTAAGAGTAAGAGTAAGAGTAAGAGTAAGAGTAAGAGTAAGAGTAAGAGTAAGAGTAAGAGTAAGAGTAAGAGTAAGAGTAAGAGTAAGAGTAAGAGTAAGAGTAAGAGTAAGAGTAAGAGTAAGAGTAAGAGTAAGAGTAAGAGTAAGAGTAAGAGTAAGAGTAAGAGTAAGAGTAAGAGTAAGAGTAAGAGTAAGAGTAAGAGTAAGAGTAAGAGTAAGAGTAAGAGTAAGAGTAAGAGTAAGAGTAAGAGTAAGAGTAAGAGTAAGAGTAAGAGTAAGAGTAAGAGTAAGAGTAAGAGTAAGAGTAAGAGTAAGAGTAAGAGTAAGAGTAAGAGTAAGAGTAAGAGTAAGAGTAAGAGTAAGAGTAAGAGTAAGAGTAAGAGTAAGAGTAAGAGTAAGAGTAAGAGTAAGAGTAAGAGTAAGAGTAAGAGTAAGAGTAAGAGTAAGAGTAAGAGTAAGAGTAAGAGTAAGAGTAAGAGTAAGAGTAAGAGTAAGAGTAAGAGTAAGAGTAAGAGTAAGAGTAAGAGTAAGAGTAAGAGTAAGAGTAAGAGTAAGAGTAAGAGTAAGAGTAAGAGTAAGAGTAAGAGTAAGAGTAAGAGTAAGAGTAAGAGTAAGAGTAAGAGTAAGAGTAAGAGTAAGAGTAAGAGTAAGAGTAAGAGTAAGAGTAAGAGTAAGAGTAAGAGTAAGAGTAAGAGTAAGAGTAAGAGTAAGAGTAAGAGTAAGAGTAAGAGTAAGAGTAAGAGTAAGAGTAAGAGTAAGAGTAAGAGTAAGAGTAAGAGTAAGAGTAAGAGTAAGAGTAAGAGTAAGAGTAAGAGTAAGAGGAAGAGTAAGAGTAAGAGTAAGAGTAAGAGTAAGAGTAAGAGTAAGAGTAAGAGTAAGAGTAAGAGTAAGAGTAAGAGTAAGAGTAAGAGTAAGAGTAAGAGTAAGAGTAAGAGTAAGAGTAAGAGTAAGAGTAAGAGTAAGAGTAAGAGTAAGAGTACTACGTTTTACAAAAAACGTTTTTTTTTAATTCTAACTATATCTCTTTATTAAACTCTTTAATTCTTTCCGTTTGCACCTTTTGTCTCATTTATTTATATAAACTTAAATCAGTCTTTAAGTAATTCTGTGCTACTTTTGAAAAAAGCAATCACGTTTTTTAACGCCTTAGTAACCAATTTAAAGAATTCATCCATAAAATTAAATTCTTATATTTGTTTCCCCTTTTTTAAAATCGTGTTCTCTTATCCAGAATTTCAACTCAACCTACCTACCAAAGCTATTTCTGCAATAGACATATCCTGTCCATACCTTGATAACTGATTTAAAACAACCTACAATTGTTTTGTTTATTATGTATTTTATTTAATTGACATGCGCTGAAACCCGTTTGTTTATAAATATATGTTCAAAAACACCCACTCCATATATTGGCCTGTTGCACTTTTGAATATACACGAAAGCTTTTAATATCGATTTTTCTCTATCAAACTGAAAAAAGCACTATTTTAGTTGAATCCTGCAAAATTGCGCCGCAATCAGTCTGTATTTGGTATTCACAACATTTTAGCGCGTCCGCATAACTGTGTTAAAAAAGTGCAAGCAAAAATGTCATTTAAAATAATCCAAGAACATAAAAAAAAAGATTTTATCATAATTCCAACAAATTTCGAAAAGAATGGAGTTTTTTGGTATCCACCAGCACTCTGGAGTACAAAACGACGAAATGGAGTTTTAAAAAATAAAGATTTTCTACCAAACAAAGCAACTTGGGAAGCAAGGCAATGTATTGTTAAGAAACGTAAAATACTAACTTACGAAATGGCCGAAGAACAGGAAGAACTTTTAATCGAAGCTAGATCGAAACATGGCGATGTTATTGACTTGAAATCGGATTGGAGTAGTGATGAAGATGATTCTGCTGATGTATTATTTCAATCCATTCCATTACCAATGCCAAAAATAAGACCAGAAGTTGTTAGCGAGGCAGATAATGCACTTTGGAATTGCTTCAATACAACTTCTTCGTCTTCGAATTTTCGAAGCAAGGTTCAAAACTTGCAGAATCGTGCAACAATTGCCTCCCCAACAGTTGATATACCGATACCAGCAGCAGCAGGAGCAGCAGGAGCATCAGGAGCAGCAGGAGCAGCAGCAGGAGCAGCAGCAGCAGCAGCAGCAGCAGCAACTCAATCTAAAACGGAACCTAAAAATTCTGAAGGAGAATCTGACAATGTTGGTGGCAGTTTGCCAAAAGAATCGACAGAAATGCTTTTAAATTCCATTAAAAAGTGTATACAGGATCAGCAAAAGGATACTCAACAAAAATTCGCTGATATGAGAAATTATATTAGTACCATATTTTCACAGATATCTCACGATCTTGACACTCTGGCACAGATTCAATATACGAATTCTTTATCCGGAGTTTATCCGGATAATTATCCGAGAGTATTTTGCTATGAAAATTATCACAAAGTTGGAACTCTCAGAGAAGCTAATATATTGGAGAAAACGCTGATGGTTTATGAATTTAGAACTGATATGGTAAGGAAATGAATAATAGTGATGGGAACTATCGAATAAAAACTATCCAACTATCGATAGTTATAAAATATTCATTCATTCGATAGTTTTAAATCTTTCGATAGTTTTAAATCATTCGAATAGTTTTTTTTATACGATAGTTTTTTTTATTCGATAATTTATTCGATAGTTTTTAATCTATATTTTATTCGATAGTTTTTATCCGATAGTTTATTCGATTGTTTTATTCGATAGTTTTTGTTTAAATGAATGAAATGAATGAAATGAATGAAATGAATGAAATGAATGAAATGAATGAAATGAATGAAATGAATGAAATGAATGAAATGAATGAAATGAATGAAATGAATGAAATGAATGAAATGAATGAAATGAATGAAATGAATGAAATGAATGAAATGAATGAAATGAATGAAATGAATGAAATGAATGAAATGAATGAAATGAATGAAATGAATGAAATGAATGAAATGAATGAAATGAATGAAATGAATGAAATGAATGAAATGAATGAAATGAATGAAATGAATGAAATGAATGAAATGAATGAAATGAATGAAATGAATGAAATGAATGAAATGAATGAAATGAATGAAATGAATGAAATGAATGAAATGAATGAAATGAATGAAATGAATGAAATGAATGAAATGAATGAAATGAATGAAATGAATGAAATGAATGAAATGAATGAAATGAATGAAATGAATGAAATGAATGAAATGAATGAAATGAATGAAATGAATGAAATGAATGAAATGAATGAAATGAATGAAATGAATGAAATGAATGAAATGAATGAAATGAATGAAATGAATGAAATGAATGAAATGAATGAAATGAATGAAATGAATGAAATGAATGAAATGAATGAAATGAATGAAATGAATGAAATGAATGAAATGAATGAAATGAATGAAATGAATGAAATGAATGAAATGAATGAAATGAATGAAATGAATGAAATGAATGAAATGAATGAAATGAATGAAATGAATGAAATGAATGAAATGAATGAAATGAATGAAATGAATGAAATGAATGAAATGAATGAAATGAATGAAATGAATGAAATGAATGAAATGAATGAAATGAATGAAATGAATGAAATGAATGAAATGAATGAAATGAATGAAATGAATGAAATGAATGAAATGAACGAAATGAATGAAATGAATGAAATGAATGAAATGAATGAAATGAATGAAATGAATGAAATGAATGAAATGAATGAAATGAATGAAATGAATGAAATGAATGAAATGAATGAAATGAATGAAATGAATGAAATGAATGAAATGAATGAAATGAATGAAATGAATGAAATGAATGAAATGAATGAAATGAATGAAATGAATGAAATGAATGAAATGAATGAAATGAATGAAATGAATGAAATGAATGAAATGAATGAAATGAATGAAATGAATGAAATGAATGAAATGAATGATAGTTCAAATCATTCGATAGTTCCCATACTAGAATAATGATAATAAAATAAGTTTCAGAAAATAATAACTTCTTTTTTTGCGTAGATTGACAAATTTAACAAAATGATTGGTGGATTTAATGGACGGCGAATTGGCGATGGTGTAAACTGTTGCTATGATTTGGCTGAATTAATTTTTCAGAGGAAATTTTTAAAAATTTGCTCATGGGATGGTGTTTCACCATGTCCAATGCATGATTCAAAAATTGCATTTTTCAAATTTAGGAATATTATTTGTCTCTTCGCCCACGTTGTAATTAAATCTGATCCATTGTTTAAGTATGAGGATACACAAAAATTTTTCAAAGAAATTTTATGGAATTCGAAGTTTTTGAATCAACCTGTTCGACAAAATATTTTTGTTCCTCTTCCTATTCCTCTTCCTATTCCTGTTCCTGTTCAAAATGTTCCAAATCAACCACGTGCACCTGTCAAACGTAAGCAGCAACCAGAGGCAACAACTGAAAGAGTAGTTAGAATAAAAGAAGAGGAAACAACTGAAAGAGTAGTTAGAATAAAAGAAGAGGAAACAACTGAAAGAGTAGTTAGACCAAAAAACACGTACTCGTAAGTTACAAGAGGATGTGAATTATATATACCTAACAAAAAAAAATAAAATAAAACTATTTTTTTCTTTATTATTAAAGCGGCCCAGCTGCTAATCGAAGAGTGGATTTATCTAACGATGATACTGTGGATGTTCTTGATCTTGTTGGATCTAAAGTTGCAGTTGAAATTGATTAAAGTAATGCACAAAAAGACAACTTGAAAAAAAAAAAGAAAAACAAACTTACATAAATACTTATATTACTCAACTATTTTTATGTCGTATAATGTAAAAGTTCACTAACTTGTTGTTTATGAACACAATTCAGAGTATAACTCTTATAAATGTTTATGTGATTGTATACGTGATCTATATTGTATGTCTTTATTCTATGAAATGTTTAAAAAACATATTGAAATAAAGTTATTTTTAAATGTACTTTTTGGGAAACAAAAAATTGGACTTTATTTTGAACCAAAGAAGAGAATTATCATTTTTATCAAAAAACAAAACCGACTTCCATGGATCAGAACTGGGTTTTATGGTTTTTCTTATAGTTCCTATGGCCAGAACTGAACGAAATTGGAATGGGACATTGCAGCCACCAACTTTTCAATACAAAAAGAATTATAAAAATTGGTTCACTCAGTCCAAAGTTATGAGGTAAAAAACACAAAACAAAAAAATACAAAAAAACTACAGACGAATTGAATACCTCCTCTTTTTTGGAAGTCGTTAAAAAACGAAGTTGATGATCCTACAAAAAATTTAATTTTTGAGTTTTTAAAATTTCTTGGTCTATTTGTTATTTAAAGCAAAAACAAACTTAAGTCCACAAGACACCATTATAATTTCGCCCTAAATCTTTCAAGAAAAATTGACTAACATCAGACAATTCAAAAAAATAATTTAATAAATAATTTAAAAAAATTATGTATGGCGAATGAGTAATTTTTTTTATTTCATTCCCCAAAACACTGGTGAACAAGAACAAACATAAAATTTTTTGTAGGTTTTAGGGGTGATGAACTTGAATCCGAAGTCAGAAATATTAGATTGACCTCCGTTTTTGAAATATTACCGTTATAAAATGCAAAAAAAAACGTTGTTCTGACTGTTTTTGGGACTAAGCTTTAATGTGAAACTTGGTAGTTATGTGTTTTGGAAGACTTCCTAGAGAGTTATTTGAAAGTTTTATAATCTCAAATAAATAACGGTACCCGCAATATGACCACAATGAAAATGCTTGATTTTTTTAAAAACGGCTTTAACAGTAATTTTGATAAGAAAAACATGTAGGTACTGAACAGAAAAAGTGTTTTTTTTTTAACGTTTTCAACGATAGGTACAATGCCATAGAACAGTTTTCTGGATTTCTGACTTTTTCGAAAGCCACTTAGCCGATTTCGACATATGTAAAAAAATTCTAGAAGTTTTAATTTTAAAAATTAGAAGAAAAAAAATCAAAAAATTCAATTTAGAATTTTTTTGAAATATTTCAATTTTTTTTTTGTTTTTTTTTTTTTTTTGAAAAATCAATTTTTTTCAAAACCAATCGGAAACTTGAAATTTTGTTTAAAAATGTGAAAAAATAATTTCCTTAAAATGACATGATAAATTCATTTTTGAATATACAAAAATTATTTTTTTATAATAATTAGCTCCAAACATTTTCAAAAAACGAAATTCGAAAAATGTATTGGTCTGTGAGACATCAAATGGCATAGGGGAGAGTGGCGGACAGTGAGACACCCTTTTTTTAAATTGGTATATCTTAGAATGTTTTCGAGATAGCTTAACGAAACTTTGAAGTTAGTTTAAGACATATTTTATCTTAATGTTGCAAAAAAACTTATAGTTAAAGAATGAATGAGGGCATCACATTGGACTAAAATGTAGAAAAAGTCAAAACGTCTCACTGTTTGAAAGGGGTGCGATCAGTGAGACATTCTTAGGTGAAAAAAAAAATAACGAAAACGTCAAATAATTAGGTAATTGACAAGTATATACTTAATTAATTTATGTTACTTTAACCCATTTATTCAAAAAAAAAAACAAAAAGCCAAAAAAAAATGAAAGAAAAAACAATACGAAATCATTTTGAAGTCATGCTAAAATAATAGATTTTTTTAAAATCTATATGTCTCACTGTTTGCTTTTTAAAAAACCTATGTCTCACTGTTTGCTTTTTAATAATGTCTCACTGTTTACTTTTTGTCATTTTTCGGAAAAATATAAAATTACAAAAAACGAGAAGGAATTCTAATTCAATGATATTTTTTTATGAAAGAACATATAAATATAATACATATGTAAAAAAAGTTCTGTCCACTAACCAGATTTTTTTGTGTTATACACTCTTTTTATAACACTCCAAAAACTACTTTCACCTGATTTTGTGTGATATTTTACGGCGGGGGAAAATGGACAGCTTTAATTAAGTTGGGACAAAATTAAAAGACGCAGACGGGGAAATAAACGTTTTGACCCAAACTAGCGTTACTGTGCTTATTTTCAGAAAAGAGAAAAATGGATTGTCTCACTGTTTGCACCGTCTCACTGTCCGCCACTCTCCCCTACTTCACTTGGAAATTTTTTAAACTACAGTTGAAACTCGATTATCCGGGATTCGATTAACCGGGACGCTCTATTATCCGTGATGAAAATATGTATTTGAAATTCTTTCGACAATAAACAAAATTTATTTATTTAAACTCTATTATCCCTAATAAACTCTACTATTCGTAATATGAAAACAGGAAAGAAGAAAATTTAACTAAAAAATACAAAATCAGGGTTCGAATTATGGCATACGCTCGTTAACGTATGGTTGCTAGGTGTCCCTATCTTATTCTACTAAATAAATAGAGACACAAATAGTAAAAACGTTAACGAATGATCGTAATCGTATGCTGTAATTCGACCCCAGCACTTAAAAATAAAGAAAATAATTTAAATTTTGTTTGTAGAGAGTCTTATTTTTTTTTTTTTTTTTTTTTTTTAAAGTAGAATTATCCTGGAACAACATATTAGGATTTACTGCTAGTTGTTGACCGCATTCACATTAATTCAATCGAAGAAAAGCAACGGGTAAAATCCCGTGTCACACAATAGGTGTGTTTTTATTACCACCGGGCTTAGCTGGACAAAAAAACGATTCGGGGCTTAACCGGAAATCTTGGCAGCACTGCTTATTGAATGTTCCGAAATCAGCAGACACAAAGAAAATTTAGAGTTTTCATATTTATCGCTTTCGGGTTTTCTTATATTTTTCTTGTATGTTTTACAAAGAAAATGTATGCTAGCAAAACTAGTTAAATAAATTTTGTCATTTCAAACGTCAGTTTTCCCGTTTGTAAACCAATTCTATACAATTTATTAAAAAAATTAGTCAATTATAGTTCTACCTCTAAGCCCAAGGGGCTAAGGTGTTGCTGCATTTAACATGTAAATTGCTAAGCCCTGACTGCGATTTTTTTTGTTCAACTAAGCCCGGTGGTAATAAAAAAAAAACCTAAACATGCAACAATTTTTTAATTTTCCTTAAAATTCATAATACTCGTAATTAATCTCGTGATATTGTAATGTATGTTCAAACAAAAATATGAATTTTTTTTTAATTAATTTTTTAATAAAAACTTTAAAACATAAAAATTTTTTCTTGGAAAAAAAAGTTCTATTATCCGGGATTTTCGATTATCCCGACCATCTCGGTTAATCGAGTTTCAACTGTATTTTAAAAGTTGTTTTCGTAATTTTAAAAATCAACTTTTAATATTTATTTTTACATTTCTTCTAAAACTAATGATAAAATTGAATTAAATATATTCTTTTATGAAGTTTATAAAAGGCTTTAATATTCTAAGCAACTTTAACTGTAAGAGCAAGTAGGCACGTGTGACCCAGTCGTGCATTTTATTTTATTATGTTTCTTTTTTTTCAAAATTTTTGTATGAAAAAAACTTGAAAATCCTACAATTTTCAGAAAAAAAATTCTAAAAATTCTTTGTTATAAAAGAAAATAAACGGCATACCTTGAGATCGAGACAATTTTAAAAGGTGATTTCTTTATTTGATTTCTTTTTTAACATTTCTTATAAAATTAATGATTAAAATAAAGTAAAATTTTGGTTTTATTAATAATATAAGATTTTAACATTCTAAGTATCTTTTGCTTAAAAGCAAGTATGTATGTGCTACCCAGTAGTGCATTTTATTTGCTTCTCTTATAGCTATTCGTTTTTAATTCTAATTTTTTTTTTTTTATCAACATACAGCAGGTGTCACATTCGCCAGAAAAAAATCACTTGGAAATGTGTGTCAATGTTGAAGATTAGAATTTGTTTTTATTGTTTCATTAGTAATCTCTGAGGTCGTATAGATTCTTATCCAAATTATGACTATCAATCTTTTTGCATATTAAATGAAAAAAAAATTAATTTGCATAGTTAATAGCAAATTTGCAAAAAATAATCTCTAGAGTGTAGGTTTGTCGCGCTGATTTAATCATATTTGTAGTTGTTTTTATTTTTCTTGTAATTATTAAATAATATAAAAGTGTTCTGTTAATATTCTCCTTTCACTTTTACAAATTCGTATTTTTTGTTAATTATAATTTGCCTATTACCTATTACTTTTTTCTATGATTGGGAAATCGACATGGCTAATAATTCCAACCTCAGAACATTAATTAACAAAAAATAAAGAAAGTTATGAAATATAGCTACCTACTTCTAAAAAATTGTTCATTTTTATGATTCAGTGCGCTATATTTATTGAAAATTTGTTTAAATTCAATTTTTTTTTTTCGAAAATCATTAAATCTTCCATAAAAGTTCCACGCCTTATGCACATTGACTTTTTCATTCATATTTATTATCTAACGCTGATGTTTTTTTTTTGGTCACGATTTTTTTCAATTGAATGCCGATATAATTGAAAAAAGAATTTCATTCCATGCTTGATTTGTCTCATACAATTGATGAAAGTGAAATTTTAATAACCGCAAAGTAACTTTCATGAAATAAAAAGTTTTAAGCAAAAGAATTTTTACGCACTTCTAATTTTTCCAATTTAATTGAATACTTGAATAGCTAAATGATTCATTATTTCTCAAAAGACTTTCGTTTTAATGCTTATTTCTGTAAAAAGTGAAAGTAATTATTAATTATTGGATTGTATTTTTATGAAAGGATACAATAAATGCATCACTATCGAGTGCTTGTATTCGTATTTGTTGGTTTTTGAATGTGGTTATTATTCATTTATTGAATTTAAAAAAAAAAAAGCCAAAGGTAGAGTTTTAATAATACCTACTGAGCACTAAGCTACCTTGGCAGTGGTTAATGCGTTTCTATCCTTCGTTTGGTGACATCATTGATTGATACTGGAAACTACCCAAGTCTCACTATTTGGCGTCATAGAGATATGATTAGGGCATCAAATTAAAGCTTAAGGGGTAATAACACCTTGTAAATCATGAAATCGAGCGTCATTTTCATCGGCGTATAAAACAAAGAAGAAATATTATTTTCTTTTGGTGTTTGTTTAGTTTAATTAAGTACATTAATAGGTAACAGAATAGGCTAATGTTAAGTTTTTTAATGATGTGAAATTTTTTTAATGGCGGTGTAGTTCAGGATGATAGTAAAATCCTGTGCTCCCATCGGGCGACCAACTAGCTCCTACAGTTTTTAAACGATTGGGCTGAAATTTTGTGTGGAGCTTAAAAATACTATTCTCTAGTGAAGTACGTAGGATTTTTTTGAAATATTATATTCAATTTTAAACTTAACTGTCTGAAGTATAAAACATATATATGATTCCGAAAAACATAAATTAAGTAACAAAATTGCTACTTTATTGTTTCTTTATTGCTTCTTCATATATAATCTTTCATATTTAAAAAATTAAAACTCGATTATCTCAAAATCAGTAAAATGTTACTTAATGAGTTGTCGCAATAACCCGACGATATTTAGTTGTTAACATGTCGTCGCCGTAAAGCAAAATTGTTCTAAGTCACAAAAAGCAAATTTTACAGGGGACGATTTTTAAGTTTTAAATTGGTTTAAAGCGACAATTTTCTGCTCGTTTGCCATTCAAGTTATGTTTTTTATGAAGTTTGTTCTTTTCTCTTAAATAAAATATACAAGTTTAACTCATTAGTAGTTGTATAATATTTTTAAATATTTTTAAATCTAAAAACCCAAAATTGTACAATGGACATTAGGGTGGTCCAATTTTTTGGTTTTTACATTTCCGTTGTTCCCCACTCAAAAATTTGTTGCATACGTGTTTTGTATCACACACGTGAAATGTCAGCTTTTTAGGTGAAGTGTAAGTGGGCGCTCAACAGACTCAAAGTTTTGACTCAGATGCTGTTCTAGCTAGGTGCTAGGTGCTAGTAATCAACTTTTTTTTTAATTTTTCAAGTGAATTAAGTTGTGACGTGGTAAAGTTTTTCATGATATGTTTTTTCTTTCATAAAAAACCACTAGTTAAGTGATGTTTTCACAGATTTTTTTGTTCATTTAAATTCGTCTGTAAGTATTTTTTGCTTAAAGTTAAAACAAAACAGATTTAATCAGTAAAATATGAATGACTCAAAACCAAAGAAACATGAAAATCATTAACTTGGTTGTCGGAAGTATGCGTGATTATCATATTTAAGCCAAAATCCAACCCCAAGCCAAGTCCTATTACGATATAATCAGATATTAAATGTAAAAATATTTCAAAGCTGATGAGCGCCCTCTTCCTTTTACTTTTGAGAGCTAAAACTTTCAGCATATGTTAGTATAGTCTGTAGCAAAATAATGGGTGGGGAAGTAATGAATTATATGGTTTATTTTTTTGCCTTATAAAGTGGACCACACTAATGGACATAGAACAATTCCTATACAAGTACTATTTTTCCTTAAATAAAAAGTGGACTTAGAACAAAATATGATGGGACTTAGAAAAATCAAGAATACTGTTTTTATTGTTCTATGTCCCATTAAATTACATTATCTGCGGAATTAAATTTTTTGACCAAAAACGGTTTTCAAATTTGGAAAGACCACTCTTTAATTAGTAAAACTGCATCATTAACTCATTTTCAGTAAAAAGTGGATTTAGAACAATTTTGTTTTACGCAAAATTGTTAACCCGTCTTTCAGCGTCATAAACTCTTAAGATAAGATGTAACGGGTGTGACTTTGAAAAATTGATTCAGTCTACTTCGGTGACTTTTATAAGCCATATTGTAGATTTTTTAATGCAAAATCGTGGATATCGTATTCAATGTGAAAGGAGATTTAATTTCGTTTTCAGTAAGCATGTATTTCAAGTGAATTAATAAAAATGTAACGGGTGTGACGTATTTTTATTACGGTTGTGACACTAAGAAAAAATATGTCCTTAAAAATATATCAGTAAAATTCATGAATCTAAGTATTGAGAACAGTCCTTCGTTGCGGAACCGTTTGTGGCATCGGTGTCGGTGTTCTATGAAAAGCCTAGTTAACTATGGGTGTCCCTTTTGTGGAAACGTATTCTGCCTCATATAATATAGTTCCTAAGTCGCAAATATGGAACTGATGGCTTATGACTTTCTTGCTCACTATTATTTTTTAGTAATTTAATTTATCATCCTTGAGTTCTAGAATCTAGTTTTTTGTTTGTTTCACGTAGCTTCGTACGTCTGACAGCAAAACAACTCCCAAGCTTTAATTCTCTTAAAGACATTTACCCTAACAACATGCCTTCATGTTTCCCGGCTATATTACGTTGGCAATTTTATTGTCAAACTATAAAAGTCACTTTATAATCTGGTTGCACATATTCTAGCAACATGTTACTCAACTTCTTGTCCAACAACATATCTCCCCGAACTTTGTCTCTGGAAACATGCCTATGTCGGAGAAATGTATTTTTGACTGTCATGCCTTTTTTTCTAGTGACTTTTTCTTACCGCCTTGACTTCTGACTACTTCTCCACTAGCGATAATTTCTAAACGACATTCGTCTTTAATAAAAGTTTACCACCGATCATTCTCTAGAAAACGTATTCAAATACCAAATTTCGTCTTAGGACAGAATCTATATCAGCAAGAAATTCATATTTCAAATAAGCAACATAGTCAGTAGTTACAAAAACTCAAGCAACATTTTCAATGAGAACATATGCTCTATGGTCCATAGATACACACCTTGACCTCGGATAGTGACATGTTTATTTTTTGTTTAGCTAGTTTTAGCTTCATATTGAGAACTTAGAAACTTAGAAAAATGGTCCCTGATCATTTATCTTTAGCAACATGTATCTTATATAATATAACCCTTAGAAGCTGTCCCCCAAAAACCTCCTGCAAGCATAAATCTCCTATAGAATCTTCTCTGGCAATACTTTTCTCAGGTTCACATTATTAGCTGTATATAAAACCATGAAATATCTTTTAGCTACATTTATGCAATTAACCCTTAAGATGATACTTTTTAGCTTCATGTTTACAATATTATACCTTAGCCTTTTGTCTCCAAGTTTAAAAACGTTCACAGGTTAGTCGGGCTTGGGATAGACAGTAATTAATATGCGTGTTTTATTGGTAACTCAGTACTTAGCTCAGTAAAATTTTACACGGTAAACAACAACAAATGATTGCTAAGGATAAACAAAAGTTTTTTATTTAATGGTTTACAGAGAGATATTTTGTATATAGACTTATACATTTTTGACCCTTAAACAACATAGGATTATAAAAAACTAATAAAAGTAATCCGTTTTTGATATATCTAGCATAAAATGTTTACTCAGTAAAATACTGAGTACCAATAAAACACGGCTAATATTGATCATATGTCCCTAGGTAACATACACTTCCTAGCAACATGTTCCTGTATTAATCCAAGTTATGTATCTGCTTTTTGAGGACATGCCCTTGGTGACATGTTTCCTGCAGACACATAGTCTAAGAACAAACAAAAAAAGTATATGAGATTCGAAAACGATTTACAACAAATGGCTGTTTTTTTTTTTTTTTTCTTTTTTAATAAACAGGTAACACGTTAAAAGCTGTAGTCACTCAAAGGAAATTCGGTTATTAGACTCCAGTCTAACTTTTCAAAATTGGTTTAAATTAAGCATTAAACCAGAAGTTTTGCAAAAATTCTTCATTTTTATTTAATTACATATTTCAAATAAAAAGTATTTTTTACCAAAACAAATTCAAGGTGTTTTTTTCGTATAAAACAATAGGTAATGCATCTTACAATAAATATTGCATCTTAGCCATTCGAAAAAGCACGTCCTAACTCATATAGATATACCTAAAAAATGCATCTTCTTTTCAATGCGCCAGTCACAAAAATGCCCCTGCCTAAAAGTGAAAATCGATAAGAAAGTCGTGATATGCCATTGGGACACAGTATTAGCTATAAAGCTTAAACAAAATACTATATACACCAGCATCAGAAGCAACATTATTTCAAAGATGCAACAACACGTAATTTCCTTTGTTTAATGTACATGAAGATTTTTTTTATTCTAATGGTTGGCTCGTTTATATGGCAACGAAATAACCATCCAAAAATCTGGTTGATCATGAAGTAGCGATAGGTATTTGAACCTTTAATGTTGAGAGTTTTTTTAATTTTTTTTATTGGAGATGCATTTTGAATGATTACGTCACAAATCTCCTTGAATGTTACATCGAACTTGCAATAGTTGCAGTTGTAATAGATTCGGTTAAAAGCTTTTATAAGGTTTTTATGGACTTTTGGGCATAAAGCTTATTCTGCATGCAAAATCTTCTTCTTTAAAAATTCCTATTCCAAGAATTTGGTTTCATGTTTTTCATTTCTTAAAATTCATTACAACTTGTTGCCGAAAACAGATGCAAAGGGTTCCGTCACATTCCAGGAAGTTACCTCATAAAAGTTGTTGTGACAACTTCGACATCTTAACGCACTTCCTTGATTTTTTTTTAATTTCTATTTCTAACAGATTTGTTGCTTGGTTAAGTGTAAAAATGTCTACGATTAACTTAAAACAAGTTAACTAGGTGAGACTATAATATAACTTTCACCTATTCGTAAGGTGTGTGTATATGCTCCCGAAATGGGCAAAGGAAGTTTCACTTTTTTCACACACAAATTTGTCCAGCTGCGAAGTGCGTTTAAGTGCTATACAAAAGTGAAATAAATCAAGTCACGTCTAATGCGTTTTTGTAAAAAAAAAAAAAAAAAATAATAAAAATGAACAGAAACAGGAACGCATTTTTCGTGTTGCAATGAGGAACTTTGTAGGTACATTTTTGTGTGGCTGTTTTAATATGGCTGAGCTTTTCAATTAATACGGATTGAATATAATGTATAGCCTCTCTATTTACCTTTTTAAAACTTGATGCATATAGATGATAGAACATGCGTAATAAATTGAATGGTTATTGCATAAAACATTATTTTTACAGTGCATGCAGTTTAGGCAAAATAATACATTTGATAAGAAAGCTTTTATCAACACTAAAATGAAGAACGTAGCTGAATTCAGAAAAGCTTATCTATCATTATTTTCAATACTACTCGTATAATGTAGGTATATGTGTATTTGGTTCCTATCAGATTGATAAGTCCTATAATCGAATATTGAAACAAAAGTTTTCTCCTTTTTTTTTAAGGATATCAATACCTTTGTATAACAAAAATAATAAAATACCAAAAAAGAGGTGAAATACGACCTACTTTTAAGATTTATTTAATACAAACAGGAACTATATAATATAGCCAATAGCCATATCATAAGCTATGAAAAGGCATTAAGAAAAATAACACTTTTTTACTTGCAATATGTGTTAAGTACACATATTGTAGGTAAGTTTAGGATTAGTAAAAACATAAAAGGTGAGATAAAAATCACGATTATAGAGAATGCCAACATGGTATCTAGCAATTCTTTCTGTCTGCTTGTGTACTTTTACCTCTGCACTGGAACAATTTGCCTCAAATTGAAATCTTATTGTTAGGACCAAAATAAACGGCCAATAGGGCCGATACGTTTAATGTGTAGTGCACATAAGGTCACACTTTTAAAATAAATAAAACAAACATGTTTTTAAATTTTTAAAACTTTTTATATAAACTAGTTAATGTAGGTACATATAGGTATACAAAAATTAAATAAAAACATGAAATTCGTTCTTCAAATTTTAGCTCCCAAAAAAGTATGCGATTTGATTTTGAAACGCAGATACCAAGAAAGGTTTTTTCAAAAATTCAATAATTAAATAGGGTAAATAGGGGTGAAATGAGAAGGTACCAAAAAAAAATTATTTTCTAAACGGTAAGGCATAGAGTGTTGATTTCTTTATCGATGTATGTATAAATTTCTTAAAAAATTTAGTATTTCTTTGAAAAATTCTAAAAAATTACAAGGGATAAGACCTTTGTCAAAGTGGTTATTATAGGAAGGGGATAATATAACATAAACTTGAGTTATAATAATGAAAATGCAATACAAAAAATAGAGGTCTGATACGGATTTTTTTAAAATCTTATTCCTTGAAATATGAATTTTTTTGGTACTTTAAGGATTTTTTAAAGCTTGGGAAAATCAGTGAAAATTACAAGAGTTATTGGTGGAATTGATTGGGAAGTGCAAAAATTTCTAAATTACGGTGGAGATCGTTTGACACTCCCAACCACCAGTGGAGAGAGTATACCGTAATCTCGATGTTAAATTTCGACATGATCTTTTTTGTAGCCATCGTACATATTAAATTGATACTTATAATTAACTTATGTTATCATGTAAAGAACATGTAAAGAACATGTATCTAGGAACCGGAAATTTTTAACCCTAAATGAATTGACCCTTTAGAAATTTACCCAAAACCCTTAACTACCAAGCAAATTGCTTCAAAGATTACGGTTGTAGCTGGATATAGAGTCATGCAGATTGAAAAAACGACAACATGTAACATTTTGTGATTGGTATCAAATTCGAAAACTTGGTGATTTTAAAGTCAAGTTATAACACATATTTTCAATTTATGTAATACTTTGTTGATTTTTTAAATCATATAATAAAACGGCGAACGTAGTTTTTGTGGTAAAAAATACCGGACCCACGAAAACCGATGGGGCATAAATTATACACCGAATTAAAGCGAAGGACTTCTAGACGTGCACAATACAATTTTTTTAAACTTTTTTCGCCCGAAATACCGAAATTTGTTTAATTAAAAATTCGATATAAAAAAAAAAAAAAACAAAACAAAAACAACTGGAAATATCTGTTGGAAAATTTCCAATGGACTGGAATGAAATTTCATTCATGACTGATTAAGGTGGGTTCACATTGGTACGTTGTTTTAAGATCGCATGTAAACTATGGTTAACTTTCATTAGGTGTGTTTTTTTGTTTATCTATATAGATTTTGTGCAAAAAACGACATCGGGATTTTTAAAATCCATGCAAACATTTGGCACCACTGTACATATACTTTGGCAGCTGTCTGTCAAAAATGTAGCTTTTGTTTTTTTTATTTTAACTCCGAAGTGGGAAGGCCATTACATCCATGTTGGATGCAAACAAAAAATTTCATATGGCCATGGCACCCATGTTTGATTCAAAAAAATTGTTTTTTCACAAAAAACCAAAAATTATCTGTATATTCTTAGCTACATTTTAAGACCATGACCATTAACATTAGTTGCGTCGTTCTTGTGTTATAAGCGGTTGAAGGTAGCCTAGCCATATTGTTTTTTTTTTCATATTTTTAAAAATCAAATGTGAAAACTTTTTTATTTTTACCTATTTCTAATTTTTCGAAAAAACTTTGGTAATTTTATATACATATCTGTTCAACAATCTTATCAGGATCCATTTAAGACTTTTATCTAAAAAGTGCATTGCGTATATCTGGAGATATTAACATTTCAATGCAACCATGTCAAACAAATTTTTGATTATTTTTTTCTATGAGAGTTTTTTTCAAATCTCGTTTTCTCCGCTTTTTTTTTTTGTTAATATTTTCAGATATTTTTGTATGAACACAACAAATAAAGTACCTTGGCACTACTGTTTTTATCGAGAGAAAGTAAAATCTGGATAATTATCTGGATTTTCAAAAATCTATACAGATAAAGTTTTTGTTGTTTTTAACACGTAAATTGTTTTGATTTCAAAAATCTCGATGTCGTTTTTTTGCACAAAATCTACCTATATAGATAAACAAAAAAACACACCTAATATAAAATAAATTAAAAAAAAACAATTTGCGATCAAAATATATTTTTTCCTGGCATAGTTATTGTGAAAAAGTTAAATTACTGTGACTTTTCTTCCCGTGAGTGTCTTCAGGATATTTTTTGTCTGTAAAACGTCAGCATACGGCCAAAATAATTAACCTTCTACTTCATCTTCACTCAGATCTTAATAATATCTGCAATTTCCTATTGATTTTGATTTAATTGAATTTATATTACCGAAGAAAATAAACAAAATTATTGACCAAAGGAATCTCTGGTTTTATTTTGCAGAAGTTGTTTTGATTTTAGATTGACGTACGTGTAAAAATTGTTGTCAAAGGACACACACACAGTCGCAAAAAGAACTCGGTCTGTTTTCATGTTCCTTTTTAACACCAAAAATTCGAGGCGATTCTAAAGCCAGAACCATAATTGGCGGATGGAGTCGGAAGCTACTGTCAATTGTTGTTGTTTTCTTTGTATTTTCTACAAGTTTTCATCCGTCGAGTGCGGTTGCGAGCGCTGTTCCCATCCGTTTTCATCCGACGATCCGACAATTATAGTTCTGGCTTAAAAATTAAAAGGAATTCGACATTAAACTTCTACAAGCTAAATGAAAAAAAAAATGAAGTGTGAATGACAAATTTGAGTGAAGTTGGTGGAGGTTGAATGATTGACGGATAGAATTTGAACGAATGGAACATGAAACAGGTTGAATTGAATTGAAATGCAAGGTGCAAACAGAATGCCCTTAAGGCGATTACACTTTGCATTTTCTTGTTCGATACTTTTTTTACGTAGTTGAGCGTAGTTAAAACGTAGTTCAACAACACCTAAATCAATTTTAAAATATATCAAAAAGTAGGTATATTATATAGTTAATCGCAAGAAAACAACAACAAATACTATAAAAAATAAAGAAACTATTTTGGTATAATTGTGTTCAAAATTGTTGCAAATAAAAAAAAATAAAGAAATTGGCACTCGAATTTCGAGGGCTGTGTCGGCTAGTACTGATTAATAATTAAAATAAAAAAATCGTAACACCCGTAATGATGGAAACAGCACGTATGCAATTAATATTTTAAATCATCACTTTTCAAACTTATAAAGAACTAACTTTATTTTATTTAGAAAAAAAAAATATTTTACCTATAGGTAGGTATATTCTTTTAAGAGAAGTTTGAAGTTTCAATATAAAGATAATCACGTACCCAAGTTTAAACAATTACTGATTCACCTTCAAATTAAATTGACATAAATAAATATCCGAAGTCACATAATCATCTTAATATTATTTTTGTTTTCTTAAAAAAAAAAATAAGAGGAAGTAACAATTTGAATGGATAACAAAAGCGTGTCTGATTCTGTGGAAGCAGTTGACCCTAATCCAGCCATTTATGGTTTAGTTGTTTTTTCCACACAAAAACAAAATTAAATAAATAAAATGGAATTAATAATAAGTTCTCAGATTCCCATATAGCATCATCATCAGTCATGGAACTTACCATAAATGGTACGTCATTTTTATATGAAAAGAATAAAAATATATTTTGAAAAATAAACATCGACAGTTTTAAAAATAATGAACTTCCTGTCAGTCAGAGTGTAACTCCATTTATGGAAGAAATTGATTTTACTTTTGCGTCATATCTTTTGATTCATTTCGATTTTATTAAAATGATTAATATTTCATACCAAGATCAGAAATTATTTTCAAAAAAATGCATTCGCATATTAAATCAATGCTGATTAGAATTGAAATTTTGGTTTTCTAGATGGGACAGTCCAGCATATGGAAATAATAAAAAAGATTAAAAATGGGTTTAAAAAAGAGTTTCTAAAAAGAACTCAAAGCATTAAAAATAGAAAATCTAAGAAAACCATTTTTCTTTATTTTAGGGAACCATTAGGTCATTCAGAATAAAAACTTAAATTAATAGGAACGATCAACGTCAATACCAGTTCGCACGCATAACTATTTAAACTATTATCTTTTGGATAAAGCTTTTTGAAAAAAAAATTATAAATATGTTTCAACAATTTTGACATGCGATGAAAAAAAGTTATTAAAAGAAAAACAAACAAAAAAAAAACATATGTTTTCCAGTGCAACGACCACAAATTCAATTCTCTTCAGCCCTGAGGCCTTACGACATGACAAACTTGTATCTTTTTTATGACAGACTTTCTGCGTGCGAGTTACAATGAGTCTTTCATACACATTTATATCGTGACTATCTTCTCATCGCGTTGCGGTTGCGTAAGCCTTTAAGATGCCGGCAATTGTTTGTTTCATAGAGAGCCCGTATGGTCTTTGTAGTAGCTAGCTAGTCGCTAGCTAGTAGGTACATACTCTTTGCAATTACCATCTGGAGATTTAAATTACGTAATTCAGTGCAGAGGTGCACTTACAAGTTTTTTTTTTAGTTTTTTTTTTGTTGTCTTATATTTTTATTGAGTTGTTTCTGTAACGCAGAAATGTTTTGTTATTTTTTTTTTTTTCTTCCTTTTATTAAAGTGGAGGTGGTGCTTTTGTAGTAAATCATACCTGCAATTAAAGCTAATTAAGGTTGACGTTGATTATGTTGCATATTATAAGATTTTGTATACAGCGATGTCATTACAAATAAAGTATAAAACAAGGTAATAAAGTACAAGGAAATCAGTTCAACAGTTAATGTTGATGTTTTTGTTTTGTAGGTAGACTTTTGGTAGACAATATAGTATTTTTGCTGTGCAATGATTCAGTTAACTGAATTGGAACACATTACATTTCTCATAGGGTAAATAACTAGCCTTGGGATGTAGATCACAAAATTGTTGTCTTGTGAGTAATTCAAAAAATTAAAAAAAAATCTAGTCTACATTTAGTACCCATGCTATTAAAGGTTTGCACTACTAATAGAAAATTGTTTCTGGTATTTTTGCATTCAAGGGAAAATTTAAAAGACGAAGTTATATGGTTTAAATATGTAAACAATCAGGAAATAATATTGAGACTCCAAAAACTATGGGTTTTTAAAGTCTATTAAAAATTAAATCCATGCCAAATTAAGCTACTATCAGGATAAATTTTCTTTTTACTATATGATAGTTTTAATGTGAGATTTGTTAAAAAAGCGTTTAAAATAATTTCAATCTATTCTCAAAAAAAATATTTATTAATTCTTCTAATCTATCTCTGAAGAGATTTATTAAATAAATTAAGTGGGTACCAACCAGTAAATTCATAAAATTTGGAGATTACCCAAATTCACCCTATATGAACAAATTTGGCATCATAAATTATGTAAATGTAGCTAATTAGGTTTGATATTTAAAAAGTTACTCATACGTCACAGTGACCGGTTTAAAAGTTTAAAATAAATAAAATGCAATTTCTATCTTCTATGGCTGAAAAATAATGAAAGAAAGTGGCTTAAAATAATTATTAAAACAAAATAATACATTACTATGTAACATATAATTTATTTGTATTTTGTTTTTATATTTGTTTTAAGCCTAATTATTATTTTTACTGAAACGTTTTAGAATCGAGTTTTTCAATAGTGTAATTAGAATAATATTTTTTTTTAAAATCGCTTTTGTGATTGATTTGTTTAAAAAGATGAAGTCACTTTTGAATAATTGGTGAAAACCATTTTATTACATACGTTATTTTGAGCATTAAAAACAAAAGTCCTTACTACTAAATTGTTTAGTTTTACTGTAAAATCATTTGTATTTACATATTTAAATTTCAAAGCTGTCTACCATACATTATTATTTCAAAACCATCTTCTTTTAACAAAAGTAAGTAAGTGTTCGCAAAAAAACGTTAACAATGCTATCATTAAGCCACAACCCAAACATAGCCAAGCAAATTTGAAATGTTGCAATGTCAATGGAAGTGGCATAGTCAATTCACTTGATATCCCTTTTTCATCAATTAAATGATTATTTTTTATTTCATTTCGAACATCCAATTTCCATTTGTGTGTTATGCCCGAACATATTACATCTAGTATAAATTGATTTAAAATGAACATAAAAGGAGAATGTTCAACCATTAGTAATCCCAAAAAGAAATTTTCCAAACTTCCTCGAACAATATGCATTGATTTGGATTTTTCATATTCAATCAAGAAATTTGCCTTATCCGATCCAATAGCTAATGCACGACTTTTATTACCAAATGTATATGCTTCCATGGTGAAGTAAGAATGATCAACAATTTTAGCAACTCTTTCCAAATTAATTGGATGATCTCCAGGTGCTGATACTCTTTCCCATTCGTAGTTGACCATTAGAACAGGAAAATTGTGTTCAATCAAATCTTCAATTGACTGAAATTGATGGACTTTTATATAAACTGTCAGAAATGATGTCAGAAATGCCAAATAAATGTTTCCCAAGACAAATGCAAATATAAGTACTTGGATTTGTAATCGATATTCGTGGGTATCCGGTGCTGGAATTGGAAAGCTTAACATTCGTATATATATGAGACAAAAGGATCGCCAAATTTCAGCAGGTCTATCGCAACAAATATTCTTGAGCACATTCATTCCAACAATGTAGATAAAAGCTATCACCGTTAAAAACCACACAGTTGACGAAAACGGTCTCAAAAAGTACTCATTCGGATCAATGTGTCCGTTCAATGGTGTCAAAATGATCCAGTTTAGAATTTCAAAGGGATAACTCAATTGCAAGCCTTTCATGGTATCATAGGAGTACATGCTGATATCTACTTCGCCGTTTAGAGTTGCGTTAGTAATAGCAGCTACAAACTGGTTTTGCAAATTTTTGATTTTTACTCGAACGGCAGTGGCGTTACGTCGACGTACAAATTCACCAAAGAATTTAGCGACATAACCTCCAACGTATTCCTTGCCATTTTTTTCATATCCATAAACCCTTGGAAACTCCCGAATAAATGCAGTGCGAATGGGAAATCTGTTTAAATTTTTGAGAGCATGTGGAATTGGTGGTTTAGCTGGTACTTTTTGCACCAAGTTGTTTGCGTAGGGAAAGCAAGCATACAAACTATTAGATTCGATTATTCCAAAAATTCTTGTAAACTTCTCTTTTATAAAGTATTTGAAACTCTGCTGGAGTTTTTCATGGTTCTTTGCAAAAACTAGTACAAATTCCCGAACCCAAAATCCTTCAATAAGTAAATTAAGTTGCTCCTTACATTCACAAGACTCATTTACAAACAACATAGAACTCGAATGAAATAGACCTGAATTGATATTTTCAATTGGTGGCGTTTTGAAATTTACCACTAATATATAACTTCGATTTTTCAAAAAATAATTCAAAAAATCATTTTCAATTCCAATAAAAAATATTGCCTTTGATGAACTTTCATGATGAATTCTGTCAAGATTTTGACTAATTTCAAGATAATTTTGGTTATTATTTGTACTCGAAGATACAAGAATAAAAAAAAATGCAAATGAAAAACAGACAAACAATTTTTTCTTCGACATATTTTTAAGTGAATAAAATAGTTCAACTGCTAAAATATAGTTTCATTCGTTTTTATTTATGTACCTATATTTTTGTAAAAGTTGTTTACTCATAAAATATTCCCAGATAAGTTGTCATTTATTTTAGATTTGTTTTTGATCTTTAATAAAGATAATCTCAGCATTTAATTTCTTTCAATAATAATTATTGAACTCAAGAGTGTTCGAACTAAAATAATTGTTGAAAAATTATGAAGGTTAATACGCATGACATACGCTATAAACTTTAACACATTGAAGTTGTGTACAGTGAAGTAGAAATTTGAAAATCAAAATTTTTGAACCATTCTATGGTCCCAGACGTTTTATTCGCGGCACTCAACATATCAATGATTTTCAGAAAAGAGTTGAGCATTTTTATTGCCCTTTAAATATAACCATCTGATAGTTACTCTTAAAAAATTATCACTACCTCTTGGTAGTAAATTAATAAGTCCCAGACGTTTTAACCACGGCCTAACCCCCACCAGACGTCCTTGAAGAGTCCCGAAAAAGTGACTTTATTTAAAATTTATAATTAAGTGTAAAATTCAAGCTTTCAAAAAAAATTTTATTTATAAATGTTAGTTGTTTTTAATATTTTTTCATTTTTAAGTAATTTTTTGGAATTTTAAATTTAAAGCCTGGAAATCCCTGCTTGCAGCAATATTTCGAATGACAACCCTAGTTTATTTTAAAGATGAATAATAAAGCTTAAATTTAGTATTAGAATTCTCAAAAAAACAGATGGCTGCAATTTTCTCCAAAGTGTATCTCTTTAAACCTGGCAACCCTGGGGTTGCGACAAGCTGAGAACAGGCAACCCTGTTTTTTTTTGTAATATTTTCATCATTTCTTTGACATTAAGTACATTTCATCTAAAAAAACAGATACCTGCAAAATCGAGCTGCGGGATCTTAGATTATTACTTACATCCAAACTTTAAACTAACTTAAATATTTAACTGAATTCTACATGTAAGGCCCTATATTATCTGGTTCTATGACCTATTAGTGGAGCTGATGACGATATCAATAGCGTAATAAGCATATGGTGGATAAAGTTTTTTGAAAATTCTGCTATCTTTTGTGATCGAAAAATGGAAATCTCTACACCGCGGTTATTTTGGACAATGATTATTAAATTTAAAAAGTCACTTTAAACCAGAGATCATAAATAAATCTCAACCTTTTGAAAGTTTCTAAATGCCACTTATTTGTTGCCATTTTCAATAAAGGTCTTAATATAACCTTTATTAAAAAAAAAAAATGAAACAAATCGGTCAAGGTCTGAGAGAAACCTTTATTTAGTATTTTTTTTATTGTTTCGGTCAATTTATCTTGGGTCAAAAAACTTTGGGAGTCTATTATTAGTTGAACTTAATACATAAACTAAAAAAAACATGCTTTTTTTATTTATTTTTGCAAAATAAAGTCATTTTTGACATATTCGACTTTTG
The DNA here is from genome assembly GCF_945859705.1 of Episyrphus balteatus. Classification (NCBI taxonomy): domain Eukaryota; kingdom Metazoa; phylum Arthropoda; class Insecta; order Diptera; family Syrphidae; genus Episyrphus; species Episyrphus balteatus. The sequence goes on along the minus strand of NC_079135.1, from coordinate 98,819,834 downwards.
CCTTTGAATTAACCATTTTTGATTTATTTTCTGCGAAAACGGTTAAAGGTCGACCTTTTCCATTTATTGTTTTGTAAAAATCTCAACCTTTGAGAGATATTTAAAAATATTTAAAAAAAAAAATTTATATCATCTGAAAGCTTATTGTCTAAGCTCAAAATATATATATCAATCAGGTCTATGAGACATCTACAAAAAGAGCTAGAATTTTTTTTAACTCGATCAATTTCCATCAAAAAAAGCAAAAAAAAAACATTTATTTTTATGTTCTCACGCTATTAAATGCATTTTTTCCCTAACAACCTATAAAAAATTTTATACCATGTGAAAGCTTATTGTTTCACCTTGTATAATGATGCATAAATCTTATTTCAAAGATGTCTACAAGAGAAGTTAGAATTTTTTAAAGTCAACCATGTCGAATTTCCAGACTGAGATTACGGTACTTCCTACACTGGTAGCTGGTCATCGCCAACAGATCTCCAGAGGTGTTTTGAGGTATTTTTAATTTTTTTTCAATTTAAGATTGTGTAACTTTTAGAGCACGTAACGTTATGTGTGATATATCAAATAAAAGGTTATGTTATCAGCATGCGTATTAAAGTTAAATCAAATTTTTATGTGCACTAGATCAAAAGATATATCAAATTGAAATTTTGTGCAATTATAATTTATTTAATAACCTATCTACAGTACAAATTTCATTCATCTATCTATTATAACAAAAAAGTTATAACAAGTTGAAGTCGTGTCGCGTTTTCGTTTCATCTTGTTCCAAATCACTACGATTTTCACTTCAAAATTTCAAAAATTGCAGGAAATTGGCATTTTTGAACCTTATGAAATTATATAATTTTTAACAACAAATTTTAATATTTGTCCCTTAAAGCGTTTCAAGTGGTTTAAAAAGATGTTTTGGAAAAAAAAAAATTAGTTTATTTCAAAAGTGTGTGATGGAACCCACAGCCGCACAATGGGGAAAAATTCAAAAAAGCTGGCATTTAATTAAATCATAAAGTTGAGCTTAGTTTTGAATAACCCAACTATTTCTCTTTGAAATATAATAGAGAATTAGAAATGAGAGAGAAAAAATTAATTCAAACCACGTGTAATTCAGGAGATTGTCTCAAAGGAAGAGAAAGATCACTTCTGGGTAGAATTTTTACGACTTTTTATCATTTTGGGTTGTTTCAATAAATTGTGTACTGTTTATTATTTATTAATTGTACTAAGTTGAATATTTTTGAAATGGAATCAGTGATCCCTCGTACGTTTTAATAAATTTTCTTTTTATGAAAAATATGTATTCAAAATATTTTAATTCCTAGTCAAAAATGAATAATAACCTGAAAATAATGTGTTTTCTGCACTCTTCTGAAAACCTAAGTCTTTTAGTTGTGATCGCCGTAAAACGCAAATAAGTTCTAGATGTCATTTTGTTCTGGGTTTTATCTAGTTTTAGAATATGAAAAGTTTTCTTGCTACTTTTTGCTACCCTGTGAAAATTGTTAATTTTTAGTTGGTGACGTCATTTTCCATAAATGCCCATTTTTTAGTCGAAATTGAGAGTGATTAAGACATCTAAATTATTATATTCGTTTACTTATTAAATGTGTACTTACATTATGTATAATAAAATATTAAAACAAAATTAATTGAATAAATGTATTTAAAAAAAAAATAAAAATAAAATAATTGAAAAAAAAACATAAAAAAATTCAAAAGTGGCAACCCTTATTTTTATTTTTTTTTTGTATAATTGCAATTGCATAACTGTTTTACAAAAGGCATTCAAAGTTTAATTGAAACTGATTGAGGATTTTAAAGAAATATTTGGAAAATCTTAAAAAAGTGTATGGGAGGTAACCCTAAAAATGGGCGTGGTCATTCGAAATTTCGGCTATGAACTAACATTTGTATCAGTAAGACTTGTTCCAAATTTCAAGTGTCTAGCTCTTTTGGTTGATTTAATGCCAGCTTTTTGTCATTTTGCCCCATTGTGAGCCGTCAAAAAAAAACCAACTGCTTTTTTGACCCGTTTTTATTAAAATATCTCACAACTTGACGCTCGGAGCAATTTTGACTTCAGAATCAGTATACAAAAATAATTTTGAAAAGTATTGTAAGGCGATTTTCGTTTGTAGTCCAGTAACCTTAAGCTGACTTTGATTGGAAAAAAAGGATACACTTTTTTTTTAATTTAATTCATCACCTGCATAGAACTTTTACTTAAAATACTTTGAATAGCTTCTTTAAATATCCTAAAAAAACAATATTTTTATGGAAATTTTTTTTCACAAGTATGGACTAAAAGAGGGTATCCGTCGGGACGCGTCGGACCCAAGATACACAAAAAATTACTCTATTATATGGATTGTGTTTTGTTTTTTCTTTTCAAAGTCTTTATCCTTTTCTTAGCTAAATTTTTTGCTCGAGGTTTAAAGTTACCTACTCTAATAGCCTACTTACCCTCATTAAACAGAAACAAAAAACTTATCACACCAACTGACACAAAAGATATACCTACCTCACATCTTCCCATCATACATAATAACTATAAACATTTTTTTGATTTCCATATGACAATCAATCTCTGTGGCATCTTGACACCCATCATCATCATTATCATTAACTTCAACATTTTGTTGTTGGTTGATCTGATGTAAAAGATCAAAACTGTGCCACAGCCACAGAATATACAGATATAAAAACAAAAACCAAAAAACCTCATCCATCAGATGAAAATGTAGGTGAGTCATAACTTCCATTGATTTCCCTATAAATCTCACCTCTATGGGAGCTAAGTAAGATTTGCTCATGGATGGCGTGTAGAGTAGAGTATTATACAAGACCACTTGTAAAAGTGGTCTACCTCAAGCCTCAAATGATAGATAGGCACAAACATGGTATAAATGCCGACTTTTGTTGGGCTGTCAAAGGAAGGAAATAGAAAATTATGGATAAACCATGGAAATCGTTAGTTATAGTAAATCTGAAATACACAAAAACAAAAAAAATCCAACAACTTTATGGATTTCCGTTTGCTCTAGATGTAGCTAATTTTTATTTCAAAGCCTTTTCATGTGAGAAAAGCAAGGCTTTGAACCTGTTGTTGTATATCACACATTCAAAACTAAAATTTCTAAACCTAATGTCTTTTTTACACAAAGAGTTTTCACTTTCGGTTTTTATGTTGTTATTTCCACTAGCGAAAGTATTCTCTGGGTCATAATGTCATAATCAATTGCTACTGCCGCCACTTCTCTACTTGAACCCAACTTATACCGAAAATGATGATGGTCAAGGTGCCACTGCACTTTACTTAAGATCAATGTACAGAAGACATGGCTGCTCTCTGTAACTATCTTTAGCTGGTAATTTGTATCAAATGACTCAACAAGTCAGCAGCTACAACAGCAGCAGCAGGTATTCAATTATGGATCCACAAGATCACTGACCTACCCGCACAAAAAGGTATAGAAATAGCTTTGTCAGCTTCAGCTTGATCAAGTGAAGAAAGCAGAGAGTGCATTCTTGGGGATTTGTCTGACGCGCTGACCATTTGTGTTTGTTCATATTTCATTTCGTTTTGCTGCTGTTGAAGCTTATTAAAGTGATTCATGAAAATTGGTAAACAAAAATTACAGAAGCAAATTCGGTGAAATTGGACTTTATGTTGAACAAAATACGAATGAGAGCTTTATAATTACATATAGAAGTGGTATAGAGTTCAGAAAGTTGAGAGGTCGTGCTTTATAGCACTTTTTTGAGGATTTTGGAGCAGGAAAAAATTAGATATTCAAGATAGAAAGTTTGAATCCAGGTAATGAAGCTAATGGTTTTTTTTTTAAACTGTGGCAAAAAGCTTATTTCAACCTCAAAGTATTACCACTAGCTAGGTGAAAGGAAAATAAGTATACAGCGGACCGTTGGCGTTGGTGTAGATGTTCCTCGAATCAAACGAAAAGCTGATAATGATTTTCGGGATTGGATCGGATGTTTAAATCCAGAATCGGGATCAGAGGAATACTTCTGCGGGGACCCTCAATAAGCCCTAATTTCACCATATGAAGCTCACATATTCCTCTACGAAAGAGAAAAAAAGATGAGCTCCCCACTAGAAGCTATATGAAGAATGCCTTAAGAACGACGACGCGACACGCGCGACGCCTCGTTAGCGAAGTTAAGAATTTCAAGCGATATTCTAATTCCAAAATTGCAATGGACAAACAATCTCTTTTCGAATGAGAGTTGGATGGAAGGTGCTTGTTTGTTACTACTTCATTATCGAACTTGCACAGAATCGACCATATTGCAGTTGTTACAGGTACAACAATAACTCAAGTTAAGCTAACATCGCCCATCAGGATCACTATCGGGTTTTTTCCACATGAAGAATAAAACATTAAAGTCAAATATAAGAAATCCACTAAATTTGATTACCTCAAAAAGTTCTTTTCAAAAAATCAAATCAATAAACAAAAATTGTTATTTGAAAATTATACATTAAAACTTAAACGATTCTATAATAACGCGGCCAATTTCCAAATGTCCCACGGCATTTGGAAATGACCCACGTGGAACATCTGAAATGCCCCACGTGGAACATCTGAAATGCCCCACGTGGGGCATTTGGAAATGACCCACGTGGGGCATTTGGAAATGACCCACGTGGGGCATTTTCAGATACCCCACGGGGGGCATTTCAGATGCCCCACGTGGGGCATTTCAGATGTTCCACGTGGGTCATTTCCAAATGCCCCACGTGGGTCATGCCCCACGTGGGTCATTCCCCACGTGGGTCATGCCCCACGTGGGGCATTTTCAGATGCCCCACGTGGGTCATTTCCAAATGCCCCACGTGGGTCATTTCCAAATGCCCCACGTGGGTCATTTCCAAATGCCCCACGTGGGTCATTTCCAAATGCCCCACGTGGGTCATTTCCAAATGCCCCACGTGGGTCATTTCAAATGACCCACGTGGGGCATTTGGAAATGACCCACATGGGGCATTTGAAATGCCCCACGTAGGGCATCTGAAAATGCATCTGAAAATGCCCCACGTGGGTCATTTTCAAATGCCCCACGTGGGTCATTTCCAAATGCCCCACGTGGGTCATTTCCAAATGCCCCACGTGGGTCATTTCCAAATGCCCCACGTGGGTCATTTCCAAATGCCCCACATGGGTCATTTCCAAATGCCCCACGTGGGTCATTTCAAATGCCCCACGTGGGTCATTTCAAATGCCCATTTCCAAATGCCCCACGTAGGGTCATTTCCAAATGCCATAAGTGGGTCATTTTCAAATGCCCCACGTGGGTCATTTCCAAATGCATCACGTGGGTCATTTTCAAATGCCCTACGTGGGTCATTTTCAAATGCCCCACGTGGGTCATTTCCAAATGCCCCCCGTGGGTCATTTCCAAATGCCCCACGTGGGTCATTTTAAAATGCCCCACGTGGGTCATTTCCAATTGCCCCACGTGGGTCATTTCCAAATGCCCCACGTGGGTCATTTCCAAATGCCCCACGTGGGTCATTTCAAATGCCCCACGTGGGTCATTTCCAAATGCCCCACGTGGGTCATTTCCAAATGCCCCACGTGGGTCATTTAGAAATGCCACACGTGGGTCATTTCCAAATGCCCCACGTGGGTCATTTCCAAATGCCCCACGTGGGTCATTTCCAAATGCCCCACGTGGGTCATTTTAAATGCCCCATGTGGGTCATTTTAAATGCCCCACGTGGGTCATTTCCAAATGCCCCACGTGGGTCATTTCCAAATGCCCCACGTGGGTCATTTCCAAGTGCCCCACGTGGGTCATTTCCAAATGCCCCACGTGGGGGATTTTCAGATGCATTTCCAAATGCCCCCCGTGTGTCATTTCCAAATGCCCCACGTGGGTCATTTCCAAATGCCCCACGTGGGTCATTTCCAAATGCCCCACGTGGGTCATTTCCAAATGCCCCACGTGGGTCGTTTTCAAATGCCCCACGTGGGTCGTTTTCAAATGCCCCACGTGGGTCATTTCCAAATGCCCCACGTGGGTCATTTCCAAATGCCCCACGTGGGTCATTTCCAAGTGCCCCACGTGGGTCATTTCCAAACGCCCCACGTGGGTCATTTAGAAATGCCACACGTGGGTCATTTCCAAATGGCCTACGTGGGTCATTTCCAAATGCCCCACGTGGGTCGTTTTCAAATGCCCCACGTGGGTCGTTTTCAAATGCCCCACGTGGGTCATTTCCAAATGCCCCACGTGGGTCATTTCCAAATGCCCCACGTGGGTCATTTCCAAGTGCCCCACGTGGGTCATTTCCAAATGCCCCACGTGGGTCATTTAGAAATGCCACACGTGGGTCATTTCCAAATGCCCCACGTAGGGTCATTTCCAAATGCCCCAAGTGGGTCATTTTCAAATGCCCCACGTGGGTCATTTCCAAATGCCCCACGTGGGTCATTTCCAAATGCCCCACGTGGGTCATTTCCAAATGCCCCACGTGGGTCATTTCCAAATGCCGCACGTGGGTCATTTTCAAATGCCCCACGTGGGGCATTTGGAAATGACCCACGTGGAACATCTGAAATGCCCCACGTGGGGCATCTGAAATGCCCCACGTGGGGCATCTGAAAATGCCCCACGTGGGGCATTTGGAAATGACCCACGTGGGGCATTTGGAAATGACCCACGTGGGGCATTTGGAAATGACCCACGTGGGGCATTTTCAGATACCCCACGGGGGGCATTTCAGATGCCCCACGTGGGGCATTTCAGATGTTCCACGTGGGTCATTTCCAAATGCCCCACGTGGGTCATGCCCCACGTGGGGCATTTCAGATGTTCCACGTGGGTCATTTCCAAAATGCCCCACGTAGGGCATCTGAAAATGCATCTGAAAATGCCCCACGTGGGTCATTTTCAAATGCCCCACGTGGGTCATTTTCAAATGCCCCACGTGGGTCATTTCCAAATGCCCCACGTGGGTCATTTCCAAATGCCCCACGTGGGTCATTTCCAAATGCCCCACGTGGGTCATTTCCAAATGCCCCACGTGGGTCATTTCCAAATGCCCCACGTGGGTCATTTCCAAATGCCCCACGTGGGTCATTTCCAAATGCCCCACGTGGGTCATTTCCAAATGCCCCACGTGGGTCATTTCCAAATGCCCCACGTGGGTCATTTAAAAATGCCCCACGTGGGTCATTTACAAATGCCGCACGTGGGTCATTTTCAAATGCCCCACGTGGGTCATTTCCAAATGCCCCAAGTGGGTCATTTCCAAATGCCCCACGTGGGTCATTTTAAATGCCCCACGTGGGTCATTTTAAATGCCCCACGTGGGCCATTTCCAAATGCCCCACGTGGGTCATTTTCAAATGCCCCACGTGGGTCATTTCAAATGCCCCACGTGGGTCATTTCCAAGTGCCCCACGTGGGTCATTTCAAAAGCCCCACGTGGGTCATTTCCAAATGCCCCACGTGGGTCATTTCCAAATGCCCCACGTGGGTCATTTCCAAATGCCCCACGTATGTCATTTAGAAATGCCACACGTGGGTCATTTCCAAATGCCCCACGTGGGTCATTTCCAAATGCCCCACGTGGGTCATTTCCAAATGCCCCACGTGGGTCATTTCCAAATGCCCCACGTGGGTCATTTTAAAATGCCCCACGTGGGTCATTCCCAAATGCCCCACGTGGGTCATTTTCAAATGCCACACGTGGGGCATTTAGAAATGCCCCACGTGGGTCATATTTAAATGCCCCACATGGGTCATTTCCAAATGCCCCACGTGGGTCATTTCCAAATGCCCCAAGTGGGTCATTTCCAAATACCCCACGTGGGTCATTTTAAATGCCCCACGTGGGTCATTTTAAATGCCCCACGTGGGCCATTTCCAAATGCCCCACGTGGGTCATTTCCAAATGCCCCACGTGGGTCATTTCCAAATGGCCTACGTGGGTCATTTCCAAATGGCCTACGTGGGTCATTTCCAAATGCCCCACGTGGGGGATTTTCAGGCCACCCTGAACCACCCACGTGGGGCATTTGGAAATGACCCACGTGGGGCATTTGGAAATGACCCACGTGTGGCATTTCTAAATGACATACGTGGGGCATTTGGAAATGACCCACGTGGGGCACTTGGAAATGACCCACGTGGGGCATTTGGAAATGACACACGGGGGGCATTTGGAAATGCACCTGAAAATCCCCCACGTGGGGCATTTGGAAATGACCCACGTAGGCCATTTGGAAATGACCCACGTAGGCCATTTGGAAATGACCCACGTGGGGCATTTGGAAATGACCCACGTAGGCCATTTGGAAATGACCCACGTGGGGCATTTGAAAATGACCCACGTGGGGCATTTGGAAATGCCCCACGTGGGTCATTTCCAAATGCCCCACGTGGGTCATTTCCAAATGCCCCATGTGGGTCATTTCAAATGCCCTACGTGGGTCATTTCAAATGCCCCACGTGGGTCATTTCCAAATGCCCCACGTGGGTCATTTCCAAATGGCCTACGTGGGTCATTTCCAAATGGCCTACGTGGGTCATTTCAAATGCCCCACGTGGGTCTTTTCCAAATGCCCCATGTGGGTCATTTCAAATGCCCTACGTGGGTCATTTCAAATGCCCCACGTGGGTCATTTCCAAATGCCCCACGTGGGTCATTTCCAAATGGCCCACGTGGGTCATTTCAAATGCCCCACGTGGGTCATTTCCAAATGCCCCACGTAGGGTCATTTCCAAATGCCCCAAGTGGGTCATTTTCAAATGCCCCACGTGGGTCATTTCCAAATGCCCCACGTGGGTCATTTCCAAATGCCCCACGTGGGTCATTTCCAAATGCCCCACGTGGGTCATTTCCAAATGCCCCACGTGGGTCATTTCCAAATGCCCCACGTGGGTCATTTCCAAATGCCCCACGTGGGTCATTTCCAAATGCCCCACGTGGGTCATTTAAAAATGCCCCACGTGGGTCATTTACAAATGCCGCACGTGGGTCATTTTCAAATGCCCCACGTGGGTCATTTCCAAATGCCCCACGTGGGTCATTTCCAAATGCCCCACGTGGGTCATTTCCAAATGCCCCAAGTGGGTCATTTCCAAATGCCCCACGTGGGTCATTTCCAAATGCCCCACGTGGGTCATTTTCAAATGCCCCACGTGGGTCATTTCAAATGCCCCACGTGGGTCATTTCCAAGTGCCCCACGTGGGTCATTTCAAATGCCCCACGTGGGTCATTTCCAAATGCCCCACGTGGGTCATTTCCAAATGCCCCACGTGGGTCATTTCCAAATGCCCCACGTGGGTCATTTCCAAATGCCCCACGTATGTCATTTAGAAATGCCACACGTGGGTCATTTCCAAATGCCCCACGTGGGTCATTTCCAAATGCCCCACGTGGGTCATTTCCAAATGCCCCACGTGGGTCATTTCCAAATGCCCCACGTGGGTCATTTTAAAATGCCCCACGTGGGTCATTTTAAAATGCCCCACGTGGGTCATTCCCAAATGCCCCACGTGGGTCATTTTCAAATGCCACACGTGGGGCATTTAGAAATGCCCCACGTGGGTCATTTTTAAATGCCCCACATGGGTCATTTCCAAATGCCCCACGTGGGTCATTTTCAAATGCCCCACGTGGGTCATTTTCAAATGCCCCACGTGGGTCATTTCCAAATGGCCTACGTGGGTCATTTCCAAATGGCCTACGTGGGTCATTTCCAAATGCCCCACGTGGGGGATTTTCAGGCCACCCTGAACCACCCACGTGGGGCATTTGGAAATGACCCACGTGGGGCATTTGGAAATGACCCACGTGGGGCATTTGGAAATGACCCACGTGTGGCATTTCTAAATGACATACGTGGGGCATTTGGAAATGACCCACGTGGGGCACTTGGAAATGACCCACGTGGGGCATTTGGAAATGACACACGGGGGGCATTTGGAAATGCATCTGAAAATCCCCCACGTGGGGCATTTGGAAATGACCCACGTAGGCCATTTGGAAATGACCCACGTAGGCCATTTGGAAATGACCCACGTGGGGCATTTGGAAATGACCCACGTAGGCCATTTGGAAATGACCCACGTGGGGCATTTGAAAATGACCCACGTGGGGCATTTCCAAATGCCCCACGTGGGTCATTTCCAAATGCCCCACGTGGGTCATTTCCAAATGCCCCATGTGGGTCATTTCAAATGCCCTACGTGGGTCATTTCAAATGCCCCACGTGGGTCATTTCCAAATGCCCCACGTGGGTCATTTCCAAATGGCCTACGTGGGTCATTTCCAAATGGCCTACGTGGGTCATTTCCAAATGCCCCACGTGGGGGATTTTCAGATGCATTTCCAAATGCCCCCCGTGTGTCATTTCCAAATGCCCCACGTGGGTCATTTCCAAATGCCCCACGTGAGTCATTTCCAAATGCCCCACGTGGGTCATTTCCAAATGGCTTACGTGGGTCATTTCCAAATGCCCCACGTGGGGGATTTTCAGATGCATTTCCAAATGCCCCCCGTGTGTCATTTCCAAATGCCCCACGTGGGTCATTTCCAAATGCCCCACGTGGGTCATTTCCAAATGGCCTACGTGGGTCATTTCCAAATGCCCCACGTGGGTCATTTCCAAATGCCCCACGTGGGGCATTTCAGATGCCCCACGTGGGTCATTTCCAATTGCCCCACGTGGGTCATTTCCAAATGCCCCACGTGGGGCATTTTAAGATGCCCCACGTGGGGCATTTCAGATGCCCCAAGTGGGGCATTTTAGATGAGCCACGTGGGTCATTTCCAAATGCCCCACGTGGGTCATTTCCAAATGCCCCACGAGGGTCATTTCCAAATGCCCCACGTCGGTCATTTCCAAATGCCCCACGTGGGGCATTTTCAGATGCCCCACGTGGGGGATTTTCAGATGCATTTTCAGATGCCCTACGTGGGGCATTTCAGATGCCCCAAGTGGGTCATTTCCAAATGCCCCACGTGGGGCATTTTCAGATGCCCTACGTGGGTCATTTCCAAATGCCCCACGTTGGTCATTTCCAAATGCCCCACGTGAGGGATTTTCAGATGCATTTTCAGATGCCCTACGTGGGGCATTTCAGATGCCCTACGTGGGGCATTTCAGATGCCCCACGTGGGTCATTTCCAAATGCCCCACGTGGGTCATTTCCAAGTGCCCCACGTGGGTCATTTCCAAATGCCCCACGTATGTCATTTAGAAATGCCACACGTGGGTCATTTCCAAATGCCCCACGTGGGTCATTTCCAAATGCCCCACGTTGGTCATTTCCAAATGCCCCACTGGGGGGATTTTCAGATTCATTTTCAGATGCCCTACGTGGGGCATTTCAGATGCCCCAAGTGGGTCATTTCCAAATGCCCCACGTTGGTCATTTCCAAATGCCCCACGTGGGGGATTTTCAGATGCATTTTCAGATGCCCTACGTGGGGCATTTCAGATGCCCCACGTGGGTCATTTCGAAATGCCCCACGTGGGGGATTTTCAGATGCATTTTCAGATGCCCCACGTGGGTCATTTCCAAATGCCCCACGTGGGTCATTTCCAAATGCCCCACGTTGGTCATTTCCAAATGCCCCACTGGGGGGATTTTCAGATGCATTTTCAGATGCCTTACGTGGGGCATTTCAGATGCCACAAGTGGGTCATTTCCAAATGCCCCACGTGGGGCATTTTCAGATGCCCTACGTTTGTCATTTCCAAATGCCCCACGTTGGTCATTTCCAAATGCCCCACGTCGGTCATTTCCAAATGGCCTACGTGGGTCATTTCCAAATGCCCCACGTGGGGGATTTTCAGATGCATTTCCAAATGCCCCCCGTGTGTCATTTCCAAATGCCCCACGTGGGTCATTTCCAAGTGCCCCACGTGGGTCATTTCCAAATGCCCCACGTGGGTCATTTCCAAATGCCCCACGTGCGTCATTTCCAAATGCCACACGTGGGGCATTTTCAGATGCTACACAGATGGGGCATTTGGAAATGACCCACGTGGGGCATTTGGAAATGACCCACGTGGGGCATCTGAAATGCCTAGGCGGGTGGCTTTGCCACAGGGTTTGGGGGAGGGATTGCCAGTTACCTAAATATCAATGTAATAACAAATAAAACCAATATTCATAAACAAAACTTCTTTTTAGCTGAAAATACGAAGAAGGGATTGATTGTTTAGGATTCTACCATCCTCGCTCGCCTCTGGCAAATGTACTCCTTGGGGTGCATTTACCAGAGCAAAACCTCTCCAAAAGCTAATGGCAAATGTACCCTACAAGCTGATCTTTCGAAAATTTACTTATAACTTTTTTATAAGTTAAACAGTAAAAAAAGCACTTCTACACAGCATACTAAACATAATTGTCAAAAGATATTTGTATGTAAAAATAATGACGGTTATGTACCTTCATATTTTGGTTCCTCAACATTAAAAAACTAACACAAGCGTCTAAATTATTTCGTGTCCAGCCAAAAGCTGGCAAATCAATCATGGATGTGCAACAGAAAATGAATTTTCGGTATTTTATATTCTGTTGGTTTGGAAAAAACCGGTACTGGCAAAGGTACCCCATTGGCAAATGCTCCTCCTTCTACCCTACTACCAAAGATATACATTTCGTGCTTTTATCACAAAGTGAAATTTGTTTTAAAATCTTAATTTTAAATTGAATTAAAAATTAATTTCAATAAACTTAAATTGCAACCAATTTTATTTTACTTCTAACCATTTTGTCTAAATATTATTAACTAATTTCAAGTGACATGCAACATAACAGAGTACCTACACAAATTGCAAAAAAAAAAAAAAAAGAGTGGGCAACATTTTAAGGCAGTAACCTCATGAAATTGATGCCAATTTTTAGCTCAGTAATGAAGTTCGACATATTAAGACCTCGGGTCAGACTTTGAGTGAAGCGATATTGAATTGAAAAACAAATTCGATCTTCAGACAAATATTATACTATAAGTAAAGTAACAGAAAGATGCAATACAATGTTCATACACAGACACACAAGTAGGCATGGCAAAATAATAAATTACAACTTCGTTAGGATTTCTTTGGAGTTTGGCAGGTCTCAACCTCAAGCAAAGGAAGAAAAGATATAAGCAATTTTTAAGGAGGTACTTTTTAAATGAAAACGTAGGATGTGAGTTAAGCGAGCAGTCAATGTTGGAGGTCTATGAAATTGGATTATCAAGCAAAAAAAAAACAACTAAAAAATCCACTTTGGAGAAGCACCTTCCGCAATCTTAAAGATACTTAGTCGCTAGTTTAAGATATCTTTTTTGAATGAATGTAATAGATTAAAATGTATCTTCTTGAATTATCTTCTTTAAAAAAAAGCTTAACAAAATTACTCAATCAGTTACATATTATAACCAAAAAAATTCATAGTCTTCATTGTCTCGATTTTTCTGGGTTATCTATTTAAAATACTTATCCCACAACAACCCAATTGAGGATCGTTTTGATAAATCGGGATTCAAATAAAATCTACATTACAACGTTAGTAGGTTTTGATATCGTGCTGTGAAGTGTGCTCATTGTTCAGAGGTGTGTAAAGTTTTTGTTATTAATGGATGTTCACAAAAATACGACTTTTCACATTAAGATCCATCGTATATCTTTGATTTTAGTTGCTTAAACAGTTTTTGCATACGAATTGCTTCATTATATTGATGCGTTTGTACCCAACACGTTCGTTGCTCTTAGCATTTTTTGATATAAAAGGCCAGACATACTCGAGTTAGTGCAAATTTTATTTTTGGTTTGATGATGATTTTGGGATTTTTTTTATATATGTCAATGTGTAGGCGGTTGGCAAAGAACAAAAGGAATTTTAATGCCTTGATATAAAAATTCTTAAAATTCTTAAAATAGAAAACATAAAGTTTGACATGATTTCTTAATAGCTATCTGGATTAAAGGTTTGAATGGTTTGATTGAGTATCTTGCAAAATTCACGGAGCATTCTTAAGCGTCATCCTGTGCAGGGTAAGTCAACGAAAAAAAGTGATATAATTTGTCGGAATTACCATGGTTAATTGAGAAAAAGTTTAAAAAAGGACAATAATTTTTACACTGTAACGAAGCGTCACACTTTCCTTTCCACAGCAAACCAATTTAATTAAAGCTGTATGGAAACCAAACATCCCGGACTATAAACCCGAAACCAAATTTATAAATCGTCCCAGACTATGCCATCAACAGCAACAAAAAGAAATCAAATTAATTAAAACTATTTGGCAACCGCCCATTCCGGACTATAAAACCGATACCGAAACAACTGAACGTCCCGAATTATGCCATCAATAGCAACAACACAAACACGACAACATACATTTTGCTTTATACTCAAAACTATTATTATTATTAATTTAACACCGTTTAATTTTATATAGTTCACACTTGATTTGTGTAAAAATATTACTAAGTAGATGTAAGAATTTCCGAATAAACCAGAGATCTTTTGAATCTACTTGTAGTAGACGATTTCTCCCTCAATACACCTATTTAAGCCATAATAGATATACCGTATTGTTGTAAATTTTTGAATGTTGGCAAATTTCCGTTTTGACGTTAGCTAGGTAGTTTTAGCGTCTCTTTCCGAGTCCCCCTTCTCATTTTGAGTTAAGGGCATTACTTCCGATCGTTAGGTATAATTCCCGTCTCTATACGAAGCCACCATCTCATTTGGAGTTTGGTCATAATTCCCGAAGCCACCATCTCATTTGGAGTTTGGTCATAATTCCCAAATCCACCATCTCATTTGGAGTTTGGTCATAATTCCCGTTTCTATCCGAAGCCACCATCTCATTTGGAGTTTGGTCATAATTCCCGAAACCACCATCTCACTCTGAGTTTGGTCATAATAGCATATTTTGGTCACCGTAGGATTTATTTCTTTTATCTCCATCCGAGATCCCCTGCTCTCTTGGAGTATTGGGCATTATTTTTAAGTAGTATATAAGTTTTATTTAAAATTGTTATTTAAAGAAAGAAGAGAACAATAAAGAACGATTCTATAGTGAAATAAAGAATTTGAGTTTTTGGTCTCTTCTATAGCCGAGTTTTACTGTGCTTTCTTTGGCAAAACCCTGGAACCGGCGAGCTTACCTCAGCCTTTGATAAAAAAGCATCACATCGTCCTTTTTCCAAGTCGGCCTGGCTCGGGTGGTGTTTGCTAGTATTTGTTCTTCCATATGGCTGGGTACGAGAACTTTTGCTATCTTTATTGGTCTTATGATTCATATTCATTTTTTCGGCGGTGTCAATGGCTTGAGATAGAGGTCTGCTCATCTCGGCTGCTGCTACTTGACTGACTGAAATGTCTGGATAATGAAGCTGCTTGATGCGGTTCTGTAGGACATTGGAAATATTATTTATTTTCTTGAATTTCGGTAATTTTTGAAGTTTTACTTCTTTTCCGGCGGTGGACTGTGAAAATTTACTTTTTGACAAGAACTGTCAAAAGGATTAGCAAGTAGCGCCACCTAGCTCTATTACAAGTACCAATCTTAAATAACTTAGCAGCTACATGGGCATAATTATTGCGCACATTATAATAATTAATGTTCACACGGTAGAAAGTGAATTTCTGGCCAAAAGTCCAGTATACAAATCGCGCTTTACTAAATTTTATCTCTACAATTGTAAATCGGAAATGCAAACAATTTAAAGATGATAATTTCGTTCAATTTTCTCAATTATATTTAACAATTAGATATTTCTTTATTTTTTAAATGAATTCAAAATTTGTTTAAGTTTGTGCTATTTGGTGTGCTTTTTTGTTTTTCTATATAGAGTTTTGCTCAAAAAAACGAAATCGAGACATTTGAAATCAAGACAATTTACGCATTAAAACAACAACAACAACAACAACAACAACTTTAATTGTATAAATATTTGAAAAATCCAGATCATTATCCAGATTTTACTATTATCTCGATGAAAACAGTAGTGCCAAGATACTTTATTTTTTGTTACACAATACCCAACTAAAATTTCAGCTTCGGTTAAGATATTACAAAAGCTACATTTCAGCTTCTTTTAAACTTTAGTAAGGTTGTTGGGCATGGAAAAAGGAGAACGTTATACAAGTTTGAAACTCTTTAAGAAGTTTAAATGAAGCTTTCCCGAAGCTGTGAGATTTGACAGATAGCTTCGGAAGAACTTGTATAGCTCTTTAATACATGTCTTATCGAAATTAAAAAAAAAAAAACAACTACAAAAACAAAAAAGAATTCTTTTTTACTTTCGGCCATCCTAGTATATTCATTAATGAAATCAAAAACTTAATCAGTTCAAATATCAGAAATGTCAAAAAAAAATGTCTGAGCTAAGTTATTCAATGTCAAAACCAAAAAGTGTCCGAGCTAGATTATTCAATATCAAAACCAAAAATCAATTACTAAACTTGGTAATTTCTGTAAAGCTTGTATAAATTCATTAAGCAGGCTTTTCCAACAACAATTTTTTTTTTCGTTTAAGTTTCTTTAACAGTATTTAAACAACTTATTAGAAGTTGTTAAACAAGTTCGAACTTCTATAAGAAATTAAATTCTGAAGCAAGCTCAATACAAGCTGTATAAAAAGTAGTATTAGTAGTAGAGATCTCAATTTATAGAAGCTGTTGTGCTAGTTGGGCCTAGCTCCTCAGATAAACTTTATAAAAATAAATTAATACTTAAATAAAAATCAACATAAATGCAACACAATTTAATTTCTTTTTATTTCTCCTCGTTTTATTTCCACTCCTTTTATATCCTCACTCACCTTTTATTTCTCCTCCACTTGCGTTTGTTGATGACAAACTTTACAGTAGTCTTACAGTGTACTTCTTCCCACACTTATAGGATCGAATACCACTTTCGGCTACTGATGAGAAACTTTACAGGAGTATTTCATTGCACTTCTCATAAGTTTAATAGGAGTGAAAAAGGGGGCCTTTTTGATGATAAACAGGGTTATATGAGTCTTTTAGGTGTGAAATTAGTCATGACGAGAAGCTTCTCACCATCGTTATAACATCGAAATAGTTAGTTGGGTGGCCGTCGGATGTGTGTTCCCATTATCAAAATACTATCCGATCAGACCAAATGGCAGCTAGTCTGTCCGGTAAGTTGGTCAATGTGAACCCCCCTATTATGACATTTTTTTCATAAGTTGTCAAAAAAGAAAATGAGTGCGTTCAGCACATCAAAATCTGTGTGTTTGGGTATGTTTGATTTCCTCATTTTCGATTTCGATTATAAGGCCGTGTGTGAATTGGGTTAAATATTTAACCTCTGTTAAATTTTTGACACTATTGAGGTGAATAAAAAAATTTTCAGTTGTATAGCTTATTGTTTAATATTTTTCTCTGCCTCTTTCTACCATGATACTACTCCTTTTCAATAAAAAAAGCCTGTGTGTACTATGTACACGCGATTGAAGTTATACTTCTCACCATTGAATAATTACCATATGCAACTTGCCACACACAATTTGCCACATCCAACTTGCCAAATGCAAATTGCCACATGCAACTTGCCACACGCAACTTGATACATGCAATTTGCCACATACCACATACACTTCCACATGTTGCATACTGAATGCCACATTCCTCGTGCTACTTGACACATGCAACATGCACTTGCACCATGTTTCATGCCACATGGTACTTGCCACATGCCAGATGCAACTTGCCACGTGTTGTGTTTTTTTTTTTTGCCGTACTGCGGCATACTACATTTTTAAATACTAAAGTACTGCTAACTCTAAAGGTGAAACGACAGCCCTGCTGCCCAATTGTCAGCCTCTGAGATGGTGATCGCGTCATAATCCCTTTGACATTCTTGTCAAAAAGTAAATTTTCATAGCTCACCGCCGCAAAAGAAGTATAACTTCAATAAAAACATCTGCCAACAAAATTTAACCTGGTCCCAGAGCCCATTAAATTTTTAACAACTTAACATTTTTATTCACCACAATAGTGTCAAAAATTTAACAGAGGTTAAGTATTTAACCCAATTCAAAAACGGCCTAAATCTTGTTTTGGGGAGATTTAAGGCTTGGCCACACTGGAGGGTACGCGGTAGCGGTACGGGTAGCGGCAAATATATTTGTATTAAAAAAATTCCACACCCGAACGTTGATGTGTCAGTTTGGAATTTTTTCCATACAAATACCCGTACCGTTACCTGTACCTCTACCGCGTACCCTCCGGTGTGGCCAAGCCTTAAAAGGCTTGGCCACACCGGAGGGTATGCGGTATAGCGGTAACGATATTTGTACTAAAAAAATTCCACACCTGAACGTTGATGTGTCAGTTTGGAAATTTTTTCATACAAGTACCCTCACCGCTACCCGTACCGCTACCGCATACCCTCCAGTGTGGCCAAGCCTTTAAGGCTTGGCCACACCGAAGGGTACATTCGGTAGCGGTACGGGTATTTGTATGAAAGAAATTCCACATCTGAACGTTGATGTGTCAGTTTGGAATTTTGTTCATACAAATACCCGTACCGCTACCGCATGTACCCTCCGGTGTGGCCAAGCCTTTATATTTGTATGGTAAATCAAGTGATTTACCCCCCTATTCTGGCAAACCTCACAAGTCACAAAAACCTCACAAGGTGATCATAACTCGATTTTGTAAGAATTTATTTCTCACAAACTTCTTACTAGCAAAAATCCAACTTGTGAGTTGTGACCTCCTTCAGAGCAGATCACAAATTCGAAAGTTTTTGTGACGCGAAAACCTCACAAAATCAAAATCAGCTCACCTTGTGAGGTCCTCATAACTTGTGACTTGTGAGGTTTGCCAGAATAGGGCCGTAGGCAAATCACCCAATTTTTTAAGATTTTTTCGGAAAAATAAATTTTTTAACTCACCACAGCTGTAAACCAAAATCGAAAAAGTGAATACGGTGGCACTACGGTAGGGAAAAATTCCAAGCCGGAACAGTTCCACACGGGAAATTGTATGAAAAAAAATTCCAAACCGGTGATTTACGTCAACGTTCACGTGTGGAAAAATTCCAAGCTGGAACGGCGACGACCGACGTTTACATGAGAAACTTTTCCACACGTGAACTTTGACTTTCTGGTTTGGAATTTTTTCATACAACTACCCGTTCCCGTAGGTACGCAACTCTTTCTGGTGTCGTCATTCCATTACTACTATTTGCCAAAAGAGAAAAGTGCAAATTTACAAAGTCATTTTGTGACAAAATTTTAAACAAAGATGCAAAAAACATAAATTTGGTTTCAAAACCATTTTTATATTTTTCTTTAAACATAAAATGAAAAACAAAATACGCAGAAGTAATTCTTCACGTATGATAACCCTAGACGTTCTTCACGTGTGAACAGGCACAATAATGCACACAAAAATAATGCACATGTAGCTGCTGAGTTATCTACGCTATAGGAAAATGTCATTTTGACTTTTCCAGTAGTGTTTTTTTTTATTTGAATTTTGACATAAGATTCTTGTTTCTTGTAGTTTATTTGAAAGTACACACAAGTTGTTGTTGTTCACTCAAAACCTTCAATATAAATTGATTACATAGGCAGCTTCCCTGCAAGAATGAAAAGCCATACGGGTAATTCCATGAAAAAGTGGACACGAATTTTGAACAAATTATGCAGTCATTTTTACTTTTTTTATTAGAAAATTACTATTTATAAATAGCAACATAAAAATTCAGGGAGTTTAATAATCTTAACTGGTAGACCAGAATGTGTGTCTGTGGCTTGTGTCTTGTGTCGCTGTCAAAGTTAAAAAGTATGAAATTAGTATATTGGTGCCAGAATACGTAGCTGTGGCTGTGGCAAGGAAATTCGCTGTGGTACAAGTCGAGTCGACTTTTACTTCAAGCTACAAGCGGAATGACTTTTGACGTTTCTAATGTGGTTACTCAGTTAAAATTATTTTTTTTCAAGGCAATTGACATTTTTGTACGCCACATAATTCTGTTCATCTTTTCTACATTTTGAGCGAATTTATTTGACATCTTGTACCACGACGTTTTTCTTTGCTACAAGCGAATTTTCATTCTGTTCAACCAGTAAAGCATTTTTATAGCATAAGTTTGCCAGCAACAGAAGAATTTCACATGAAAATGACGGAAAAACAAGCAAACTGAAAATATGATGAGTCTAATAGTGACGATGACAATATCCCCTGGTGAGTGCTAAAATAAGTTAACATTTAAGCAAGCTTCGTTACACACTATTCGATTAAAACAAAACTTGAGTGAAAATGCATCTTTTTTTTACTTTTGGAACCACAAATCGCAGGTAACATGAGTTACCAAAATAATGTAACGTGAGTTACCTAAATATTTAAAAATTTTTCCTTGAAATATTGAAAAAATGTTTGGTTTTGTCACTCATATTAAAAGCTTGTAATTTTGTATGTATGGAATCTTCATTGAAAACAAATTAAGATACTTAATTTCACATAAAAACTTCATACTGTCGGACCCTTAAAATTCGTGTCCGATTTTTGTAACGTGAGTTACCATCAAACTTTTATTTTTCCCAAGTAAATGTTAAAAATAAAGACAATTTTTTTAGTGAATTATGAAAGTAATAGTTATGCTCCATTCATGGATAGTAATTTCGTATCAATTTACATTAAAATTGAAAAAAAAATTATTTATGTGTTGGAAATTTTTGTGAATGTAACGTGAGTTACCATGGAATTGCCCATACACAAACTTCTTCTAAAATCGAATTAAAATCGATCTCATTGCGTTTTACTTGTCGTAAATAATTCGCGAAGTCTGTTGTACTGAACAAAAAATCGATTCTTTTTTAATCTACATAATTATGTGAAATAAGATGTGAAATTTTTGAAGAGCCTAGTCGGCTTTCTTTAATCAGAATGGTATTGTTTTCTATTGCAATATCATTAGTCCTGAACTTATTAGGTAGGGTAGAGTTGCCTATTTTCGGCCGTCTCCAGTTTCCGGCCACCTTTTGGAAAATCGTTATAGCTAGGGATTTCATAGGGTTTATTCCAAAATTTTGTTCTTATGCTGTTTTCTTATTTGTTAGAACAGCATACGAGGGAAAATTTGGAATAAACGCCTTCGAAATCACTAGTTATAACGATTTTTCGAAAGGTGGCCGGAAACTGGAGACGGCAGAAAATAGGCAACTCTACCCTATGTTATTAGAAATTAATGAATGTTATTAGAAATAAAATTTGTAGTTTTGCAAAAAAAAAAGTGAGAAGTAAAACTTCAGTCGCGTGTACATGTGTACACACACGTTTTTTTTATTCAGACAAGGAGATGTGATGCAACATGGCAAACAGCTGAGTTTTCGGTCTGGTAATTATGTATAAAAAAAAGTTTTTTAAGCTATTGCATAGATTTTATCGCGGGCTTTAAGAAAGAGGACTGAATCAAGAAATTTCGTAACGAAAAAACCAGACGCCACCCACTTGGGTGGTTCGCTCAACGTTTATTATATGGTACGACTGTACAAATCCACAAAACACCTGTGGGAATTCGTTTGCCGACACCAGGCACCATTAAGGTCAAATTTATTCACACTCCATTAAATTTAAAGTCGCCATTAAAAAAGGGAAATTTTAAAATTTGTATGCGATTTGACAGTTTTATAATTTTTAATGGAGCCTTTAAAAATAATGGAGAGTGAATAAATTGGGCCTAAGTACCGTAATCTCAGTTTTACTTTTGACATGTTTGTCTTTAAAAAATTGTAACTTATTTTGTAGGTGTCGTACAGATATGGTTGAGGCATAATTTTAAAGGTGAAATGATAAGCTTTATAATTAAAAAAATGGACCAAATCGCAAAAGAAGAAAAAAAAGTTTGTTTTTTTTGTATTCTTTTTGATGAAAAATTTTTTATCCGCAAATGAATTCGTACTCAGTGAAAATGGAGCCCCGCGCGTGCGGTATCTGGGGGGGAATGAGGTGTTTGAATTTAAAAAACAAAAAAATTCAATAACCTTACCGCGGCAGTCCTCGAGTGCCACAAATTTTTTTTTTCATAACTAAGGGTGGGCTAACGAAAACAAGTGATGTAATGGTTAGTTAAAAAGTACTTAAAAAGTACTGAAAAAGAGATAACATCACACACCATTTTATAATAAATTATATTAAAACAAATTTTGTTGATACTTTTAAAAAAAGTTTGGTTCTCATACATATGTCTAACTAAAAAAATCAATGCATTTTACACTTGAAAAAATATTTGTATTTTGTAGTTTTTAAGGTGAAATAAAACAAATCAACTTAAGCTTCTTAACAGAAATATTATATGGACTGCATTCAATCAAGTAAGAAGTTTAAGTGAAATAAAAAACATTTTAGGCGCAGTAGGGTGGTCCAATTTTTTGGTTTTTACATTTCCGTTGTTCCCCACTCAAAAATTGGTTGCATATGTGTTTTGTATTACACACGTGAAATTTCAGCTTTTTAGGTGAAGTGTAAGTGGGCGCTCAACAGGCTCAAAGTTTTTGCTCAGATGCTGGTATATCTGGGTCCTCATGCCTAGTAATTAACTCTTGTTTTGATTTATCAAGTGAATTAAGTTATGATGTGGTAAAGTTTTTCATAAAAAACCAATAGTTAAGTGTTATTTTCACAGATAATAATTGTTGTTCATTTAAATTCGTCTGTGAGTATTTTTTGCTTAAAGTTATCAAAACAGAATTAATCAATGAAATACGAGCTAGTGACTCAAAACCAAAGAAACGTGAAAATCATTTACTTGGTTGTCGGGAACATGCGTGCTTATCATGTTCAATCCAAATTGCAACCTCAAGCCAAGTCCTAATACGATATAATCAGATATTAAGGGTAAGGTAAGGGTAACAAAGTCTAATATTCCAAAGCTGATGAGCGCCCTCTTCCTTTTACTTTTGAAGGCTAAAACTTTCAGCATATGTTGGTATTGATGTCTGTAGCAAAATTATGGGTGGGGAACTAATGAATTATATGGTTTATTTTTTTGCCTTATAACGTGGACCACACTAAGGCGCAGTGCCCACACCAGTGGATTTACATTTTCTAGATTATAAATTAAAAAAAAGGTCACTGTGGTGTATGCGTACTATTTTTTTTTTTTTTAGGTGAAAAACAAAAAAAATTGCTTAAATATTTTTTTTTTAACTAAGAGTAGGATAGTGAAAATTAAAGTTGGGCTATCATGTGGTTACCTTAAGCAAACGAACCACGGTCTTAAACTAACTATTTTTGCATAGGAAAATAAATCATAATTTTTTCGGTTTCTGATATGAAAACAAATTTCTTTATTGTACATATCTTTTGAAAAAATGGTGGAATTAAGAAAAATAGAAGAGCTAACGTTGAGCAAACGAAGCACAGTGCCGTCACTAGTTCTAGTTATGTACTACAAAACTGTTTTATTATTCACCCACTCCAAATTGTAAAAATACAAATTCTACTGTCATTAGAAAAAAAAACCACAACTTTTTTAATTTATCAACCGGATTCAACCAACAAGATACAATAATTACAAAAAATTAAAACCATTAATTTACCAATTATATCAAACAAAACTGTCCGCCCAAAATGTTACCATCTACCCCCACAACTAAAAAAAAAACTTGACAGCATGTTAGTAGTCAATTAAATTCCAGTGGCATCATCAAATCATTTTTATGTTTTCAGCAAAATGACCTCAAGTCATTGGCGCGGAATAAAAATCATAATCAACGTCTAACCTATTAGCTTATTATTTTTATGGTTGCTTTTTTTTATAACAGAGTACTGCGAAAAAATTAAAGTGAATTTAAGCAGGGGCATCTTTAATAGTCTATCTTCTGTGAGTTTCTGTCAAATTGACGTGAGAACAAACCTCCTTCAGACTCAGTAGGAAGAAAAGTTCTGATGCACAAGTGGCGGCGCAATAATTCTTCATTCATTTTTCGCACGACAACCATGATCTCATGAAGAAAAACGACACGGTTAATTATTTCACGAAGAAGTGC
This sequence comes from Episyrphus balteatus, assembly GCF_945859705.1. Taxonomy (NCBI): domain Eukaryota; kingdom Metazoa; phylum Arthropoda; class Insecta; order Diptera; family Syrphidae; genus Episyrphus; species Episyrphus balteatus. The sequence continues at coordinate 98,795,816 of NC_079135.1, read as the reverse complement.
AATTTGTAGATACCTTTAACATTTCTGCAAAAGAATTCTTTCATGCTTACTCTTCTTTTTGTCCGAAGTGTGATTTTTTGCTTCTTCTTTTACTTTTTTTGTTTGTGTTTTAAGAACAAGACGTGGACCCTCTGCAAACTACAATTATTAAATTAAGTCTTTTCATGGTCACGTAATTTCAATCCCCTTGGTGATGTGATGTGATGCGCTGCTCAATGATGTCGATTAAATTACGGAATGAAGGTGTTTAATAACTTTGGTATAAAATGTTTTCCTGCTTTTCATAAAAAAATGAAGAATGACACCTGCAGAAATCATTGTAAGAGTATTTGTATAGAGGAAGTTTATGTAACGCGTTACACTTGGGAAGTAAATAAGGGCTCATGAAAATTTTTCTTTATAAGATCCTGAAAGTTAACGATATCAATCAGTTTCATATAAGACAATTTTCTGGGTGTCAATACTGGTGCTGACATGATAATGTCTTCTAAATTGATGAACTATGGTAGCATCCACGAAAAAGTGACGGCAATTTTCTCCCGTTCCGTCTGATATTTTTAGCAGTGTGGCATAAATTGCAATTTAAAATCAACTATTCAAGATACAAAAATCCTATATAGCTTATTGGAAAGGTAATAACCTAAAGGTGAGTAAAAAAAAGGATTTTTTAAGATTCAATCATCAAATAGGGTAAAACGAAACTGATTTTTTTTAGTGAATATTTGAAGAACACCTACTTTTTTAAGGTGTATTTGAGCTTTCAAAAAATCTCAATCTTATAGGACATATAGGTATTGGCCATGCGCATGCATGTGCAAAATGTATTAACAATTTTGATATAACGGTAAAATAAAGTTCTATTTTAAATATGTTATATCTTTTGATCTAGAACAGATAAAAATTTGATTTAACTTTATTGAGTATGCTGATATCACAATGGTACATTCACTACAAGCTACACAATAAAAAAAAACTTCAAAAATAACACCAAACACTCTGTTGCCGATGACCAGCCACCAGTGTAGGAAGTACTTGAATCGCAGTTTCAAATTTCGACATGGTTGGCTTTAAAAAATTCTTAATTTTTTTGTAGGCATTGTACAGATATTATTAAAGCATTATATTAAAGCTGAAATAATAAGCTTTCAGATGATATAAAATTTTTCATAGGTTGTCATATAAAAAAATCAACTTTAAGGTAATGGAAAAAAAGTTTAATTTTTTTGCTTGTTTGATGAAAATTGATTGGGTTCAAAAAGTTCTTGCTTTTTTTGTAGATGTTGTACAGACATGGTTTAGCTGAAATAATAGGCTTTTAGGTGGTATAACATTTACTATAGGTTGTCATATAAAAAAATGGATTTTTGGAAGATAGAAAAAAGAAGTTTATTTTTGTCACTTTTTTCATAGAAAAATGATTGTTTTTAATAAATTTATTTTTATACCTTTTGTGAATTGTAAAAATTAAAGTAGATATGGTTCTATTCTTTAGAAGAAATACTAGGCTTTTTAATGGTAAAATTTTTTTGTAAGCTTTTCATATAAAAAAATGTCTTACACCACATTTTTTAATGGCACAGAATTATTTTTACAGCTAACATAAACAAACTTTTAACAGATTTCTAACCTTCTCTAGTAGAAAACCAGAAACCTTCTAGCGGATATTTCTATTTTCGCTCGTAAACCTTACAAAATTACTTTGTGGCCATTTGATTTATTGCTTTTCCAAGAAATTGAAATGGAACTTCTTTATGACTCTCCCAATCGTAAACGACATTTCTATAAATGAGTTAAAGTTTTGTGGGTTTCATAGCTGAACTTTTTTTAATAGAAACCTGACCTAGATTTAGGGTTGTTGACTTAACAAAACCACAATTGGATTGATTCATTTGTGGACTTCCTTAATAAACTAGCATTTTCTAGATTCTTGCTTTTAATGATTGACGAAATTTTTATCCAATATTCTCTTTGAGAAATTTCCCAATACCCCTCAATTTTGTCTTAGACAGTAAAAGATCAAAATCAATTATTTTGTGTGTTGTAAACAATTGAAGATTCTCTGATGTAGGTCATTCGCTTAAAAAGTATGACAATGATTTCAGTATTTTTCCCATGAAAAAAAAAAAAAATTGTATAGGATTTACAAATTCGTCTTGTGTTTTCATCATTTGAATCAATTAATCACTCCCCAAAAACTACGAGTATGAAAATGATGATGTAAGTTACCAATCGAATCGAATAAACATCACTCCCTTTGCGATTACGAAAAAAATATTTACACACTTTAAAGACATCCATTTAGAGGCAGCCAGCCAGTTGAGAGAGAGATCTATGAGGCCAAGCCTTATGAGGTCGGTATATCGTGGTACAGACCGTCCCGATCCAACAACAATAACAACAATTGCACATCTTAAGTTTGGTACAAAAAAAAAAAACAACAAAAATCTTAATTCTTCGTTGTCGTGTTGTAGATAGGTATAAAAGTTACATACCTTGAGCGATAGGTAAGGTACACATTCATCGAAGTCTATATGCTCTTTTGTCTTAAGGTGTTCATAAATCTATACGGAGTTACGAAATTTAAACATTAAATCATGCAATTCGGCCTACAAATATAAAACTTTTATGGTCGATGTGCGCGCGCACTTCTATCAACAGTTATACAAAAGCAACAACAACAATAATAGGTAATTGTAAAGCTTCATCCTTAGGGCAAAGGTGAATTTAACCAGTTGAATTCGATTAACGAGTTTTACTTGGAACCTACAATAGTTACATCTAGGGCAAGTTAAGGATTCTCTCGTAAGCTCTTAAAAAACTCATCCGATTTCAACAAACCCATTTTTCTCGAAAACACTATAACAATTTCGATTAAATTTTTTGTTCAAAGTAAAAATATATTTTTTGAACCTTTCATAACAACCGTTTTCTTTTTTCCTGACTCACAAATAAACCGATTGCAACGAAAATGTAATTTAAAAGAGTTTTAATTAAAAATTTAAAAAAAATCTTTTTTAGAAAACGGGTCAATGAAAAGTGCCTCAGCTTCTAGGTCAGGATGTATTGGCTGGTTTATGACACTTCCTTGTTATAGACATCTTCTACTTCATTGATTGAGATAACTGTCGAGTTTTGTAATTTCGGCTTCTTCGTACATTGTGTTGTTGCTGACATGTTTACAGCGCATCTTGTCGTAGTGCATGGCTTTTGGAGATCCTTAACATCCTCCTCTAGATTGCTAATTTGTTTAGCTGTGATTTTGTAAACTATATAGAAAAAAACATTTGGCATGATGCTTTAAGATATTTGAAGATTTAAAAGCTAAACGAACATTGTCTTTATTTCTTATTGGGGCATTTAAAATTCTATTAAAAATTAAAATTAAATACAAATAATACTGTTAATAGTCGATCAGATTGCGAAAGACTGAGCAATATCTATAGCCAGTTTGTCCATAGAAATATTTTAGACTATTTTATATTTGACCTGATTTCTAAAGATCCATTTTTGATTTGGAAAGTCAAATTTTGATTTTCTTATGAAATGTCAACTCAAGAATTCACTCATTCTGAAATCGAATGGAACAGGTCAAGTCGCTTCCACTCAATTCTGTTTCTTTATTTTGTGTTTGTGAAATTTCAAATGTCAAATATTGATATTATTTTTTTTTTTTCAAACGAAAAAATTATAAATCTGAAGACGACGGAAGAAGAAAATGTTAAAAAAATCATTCCACTGCATTAAGGTACCCATTTCAATCTTTTTATTAATTTTACTTTTAATTTAATTTGAATTTTTGAATGACAACAAAAAAAAGAATGATTGAGTATTTTTTTGTTGACATTTTAGTGTTCATGTATTAGTGCTTCTGATTTTAAATCGAGAAGAGAATTTCTCTTCTGAGAAGCGTTTTGTCTGTCAGTTTTGTGCGAATAAAACACTTTCAGAAGGCTTCTGAATGATTCCGACGCTTCCGGAGAGCCAATCGAAAACGCCATTAGATTTCATTATTTTGAAATTCGATCAATTGAAACGTCTTTTTCAAGGCTTCAATTTTTGAATTTTGAAATATTTGCAAAATAAAAAAAAGAGATATCAGACAATTTATCACAAAAAATTTTAAGAAACATCTTAAAATTTATTATTTTAAAATATTGTAAGTATAGATTTTAATTTAGATTTTTTTACTTTAGAGTTCTGAAGAAGGGTGTAACTACGCACGAAACGTCGACGAAATATTAAATCACAAGACAGGCCTACAGCCCACTTAGGATCATAATTTTGATTAATGAAAAGAAATAGGATAAATTTGGTATGTCAATAAAAAGAAAATAGCCAATAATCCGCCAAGGTTTTAAAAAAGCTAACAAGACCGCAAATATACTTAAAAACAAAAATGCATAAATAAATTGAAATTTTTGTTTTTAATCAAAATATATTTTTTTTTTTTTTCAAATTTATTTCAAACAATAAATGTAACTAAAACGTTTTTTTTACAAAAAAAGTTTGTTAAATTGAGTAACGTGCGTTCGCTTACGAGAAATTCAGAAATCAAGAACTGATCTATTTGCAGGTACTATTAATAGCGACTCAAAAAATATTTTTTAAATAAAAATATGATTTTAACTATTTTTTAAAATCTATGTTAATGTGTATTTAGATACGTTTTTTTTTTTAACAACATTTTAATTTCAAATTAAAAATTCTTAAAAGAATGATTTTTGGAGTTTTGAAAAAAAATTCAGAATTTTTTTCTTAAAAAATCATTTATTAAACCGAACAATTTTTTTAAACCTTCTTTTTTTTTGTGTCACCTTACAATTTCTTTAAAATAGCATTATAACACATTTTTTTTTTGAAGAATTCTACATTTTGTATTGATATAAAAATATTTAAAAAAAGAGGTTGTCTGTAAAGCCGGTTTACGGACGATGATTTTACGTGATAACGTCGTAAGAAAACAGGTTGTGTGCTTTTAAAATGAGCCATTTGAAGGGTTTATTTATTTCAAACAATCATAATTTACAAGAAAAAGCTAAAAAAAAATACCTTTTTTCTTTTCTCATTATATTAATTTTTTTTTTATTTTAAAAGCTCACAAAAAAAACTATACCATTAAAAAGCCAAATATTTCTTCTAAATAATAAAACCATTTTTACAATGAGCAAAAAGTATTAAAATAATTTATTTAAAACAATCATTTTCATCAAAAAAAGCAAAGAAAACATGTAAATTTATCTTCTCACGCTACTAAAAATTTTAACACCATCTGAAAGCTTATTGTCTTAGCTAAAAATATATTATATATATATATATATAGATCAAGTCTATGAGACATCTACAAAAAGAGCTAGAATTTTTTAAACTCGATGAAATTTCATAAAAAAAAGCAAAAAAACATTTATTTTTATGTTCTCATGCTATTAAATGAATTTTTTTCCTAACAACCTATACAAAATTTTATACCATGTGAAAGCTTATTGTTTCACCTTTCAAATGACGTATCAATCTCAATTTCAAAGATGCCTACAAGAGAAGTTAGAATCAACCATGTGGAATTTCCAGACTGAGATTACGGTACTTCCCACACTGGTGGCTGTCCGGGGACAACAGATCTCCACTGGTGTTTTGAGGTTTTTCTCAAGTTTCTTGATTACACATTGTGTGGCTTGTAGTTAGTCTACCGTTATGTGTGATATACCAATTGAAAGGTAATTGTATCAGGATGCTCATAAATGTTTAATCAAATTTCTATCTGCTCTTGGTAAAAAGTTATAACCTGTTGAATTCTAACATTTTATTTTACCGTTATCTCAAAATTGTGTTCACAAAAATGATTGAAATTTCACACACATATAGTCATGGTCTACCATTACTCCAATATTCCTCTATCTATTAAAGAAAAAAAGGTAAAAATAAAAAACGATGAAAATCGATTAAAAACGGCCAAAAAACCTGTTTTTTTTAAACTTATTTTTCTCCGTATTCAGTCAAAACTCTTTTAACGATTCCAATTTTTTGCATATGTATGCGCATTTATCAGCCCTACATGTCCCAATAACTTGAGATTTTTTGAACGCTCCAAAAAAAAGCTAATAATCAAAAACTACTTTCTAAAATGCAGTTATCGTTAAATCAGTCTCCTCTATCTATAACAAAAAGAATCAACTCTCTACGACCACGCGTTTAGATTTTAGCTCAAATTTCATCTTTCCGTTTTACCCCTGTTCACCCTATTAAATGACGGAATTTTTAAAAATCCTTCATTTGGATTAGGCTTTAGATTATTGTCTTTCAAATAAGCTTTAGGAGATTTTTGTATCTCTAATAGTTTATTTTTAATTTTGAATTTGAATTTTTTGCCGCACTGCGAAAGTGCGAGAGTGTAACGCTAGAAAATGGCGTCACTTTTTTGTGGTGGCTGCCATGGTTCATCGATTTATAAGACGTTATCACGTCAAAAAATTTCAATTTCCCCTCTAGGGAATCACCAAAAACTGCTAACTACCAAGTTTGAAGAAAATCACTTCACTTGTTTAGGCTGCAGCTCCAGATAGATACAGACACACAGACAGACAGACAGAATTGCCGGACCCACTTTTTTGGCATTCTCCATCATCGTAATGTCATGTAAAATTGTTATCTCGAGTTCGATTTTTGAAGTTATACTTCTTATGGGAGGGTGGGTATGAAAATTTACTTTTTGACAAGAATGTCAAAGGGATTATGACGCGATCACCCTGGGTAGCAGGGCTGTCGTTTCACCTTTATAGTAGGCAGTACTTTAGTATTTAAAAATGCAGTACGCCGCAGTACGGCAAACATAAAACACACAACACGTTGCAAGTTACATGGGTAATGTGGCAAGTTGCATGTGGCAAGTTGTATGTTTCAAGTTGCATGTGGCAAGTTGCATGTGGCACGTTGTATGTGGCAAGTTGCGTGTGGCAAGTTGCATGTGGCAAGTTGCATGTTGTAATTTCTATGTGGCAAGTTGCCAGGGTTGCAAAAAGCTCACATTTTAGCTCAGCTCCCTAGGTACCATAGCTTAGCTCATTTGAGCTGAGCTGAAAGTGAGCGCCCCAACTTCCAACGCCTATATCTCGGAATTTTGAAGAAAATGAAAAAAAAAATTTTTGATGCCAAAAGGTAGCGGGGACTCTAACCTACATTTGAGTACAACTCTCATGCCTGTAGGCCCACGCGTTCTCAAACCGGGAGAACTTAAAAGTAAAAAAAAAAAATAGGCACGATTCTGAAAAAATAGGCATGATGTGGCGGTTTAACATGGAAGGCGATTTTTTAAAAATCTGATAATGTGCAAAGCGTAGGTCCATGACACAAGCTATCATTTGGCATCACTCCCAAAAATTGCTCTCAAGCGGTTTAGCTTCCAGGAGCGTTCAAAGATTCGGGGATTTTTCGAAAAAAAAATTTGCCCCAACTTTCAAACGCGATTTTCTGGGAATTTTGAAAAAAGTCAAAAACTGGATTGTACCGGATTTTTTTTTTATGATAAAAAATTAAACATTTTACTAAAAAAATAGAAATATATTAACTATTAAAAAAACCAAGAGAAAAGATCATGAAAAATTATCTGTTTTATTTATAAAAATATCCATGTGTTAAAATAATTCCATTAATAACTAGAACCAAACATCTTAAGCTATGGTGTTTTATAAAAGTTTAAAATATCTTCATATTTCATTATACTTCCCAAATAAAAATCAATGTATCATCTCACCCATCACAGCTCAGCTCACTTTACCTTAGCTCACCCAACAGCTCAGCTCACCCAACAGCTCAGCTCAACCTTCAGCTCAGCTCACTTTCAGCTCAGCTCAAATGAGCTGAGCTATGGTACATAGCTCAAAATTTGAGCTGAGCTGTGAGCTGAGCTCAGCTAACTTTTGAGCTTTGTAGCAACCCTGCAAGTTCCATTTTGCTACTACTAGTGCTGAAGCACACACAATTCTCATAAAATGACCATATCGCACATTTTATGCGCAATTCATTTACTTTCGTTAACCATATACCGTACGTTTTGAACCGCACAACATGAGTAAATTTCACAGAATAAATTGAAAACTACATGGACGCAAGGAGGATGAAAGAATTAATTTATTGTTCACTTGATAAAAATGTAAAAAAACGAAGTGTGGATTAATTAATTTAATAATAGAAATTAAAAATGTCAAATGAAATTCATTTACATTTACTGAATGAGAAGTATAACTTCAGTCGCGTGTACATGTACACACACTCTTTTTTTTTACGAATCCTAAACTTGCCCTCTATAGTACCTATATCGCAAGTAAAAGTAGCACTTTTACAAATCAATATTGAATTTCAGCTATAAAAGGTACAGATACATAAGTAAAAACAAAATTTGTCTAAACTAACAAAAATTTGCAAAAAAAAAAAATTACTCATACACCATAGTGACCTTAAAAAATCATTTTAACAATTGCACTTACAGAAACAAGATACAATTCTGACATTTTACTGCCTTCAAAGCACAGTGGTAGCTAAAAAAAAGCCCAAATTATTCGACAAAATAATTCTGGTGAAATTCATCTTGCCAAAACGCCACCATGTCAACGACAAAGTTTTATTGCAGCTGCAACAAAGAAAAAACACACTAAACCAGTTGATGTTACAATTCGTCTGACTGTCTGTCTAGCGTTAGCATTAGATACGAATATCTATGCCAATAAACTGCAGAGTCTGATCTGAGAGAGGCAGCTAGGCTAGCTTAAAGCTAGCTATAGCAGCATTGGAAATGGCTGCTCTGTTAAGAGTTCATAAATAATCTCTGTGACTACTATTTTTTTTTTGTTTTTTTTTTTTGTCTATTGCACGACCATTTTTGGGACTTGTCGGTCTACACTCGACTCAACTCCTCAACCAACTAGATATAGCTAGCTGCTCGGCTTGTGGCCGCGCATGTGAAAGTTGCAAGGGCACTTTGGCAGAGCAACAAACAGCTGCGCATATGCGCGCAAATTAACCAGAAATTCACTTTTAGCCTAGCTATAAGCATCTCGTTGTATCTCTATGTACGAGAGTTGTTATAGAAGATATCGCTGCGGTGGTATAAGCCTTCAATAAAATGCAGCTGAGGCTTTTAATGTACACTTTTGTTTTTATTTTCTATATGATTTTGGTCTCAAAAAAAAAAAAAGAAAAACAATTGCCTGGCGTTTGTTAAAAAGTTTATTTTGTTATCATCGGGTTGGTGTCAATCGACAGACATGCCAGGAAAAAAGGTGTGAAAAGTGAAAATATCAATTTGAAAATTGGGATGGGTGGTTTTGGTTATACTTTACTAGTTACTGGTTACAAGCTGATGGCTGCTGCTTTTGGTTTGGCTAAACGGAAAAACTCTCATCGCCATCGCCAGGAGAAAGTTATATTTGACCCGGTAGAGTGTACAGAGATGATGTCTATAAACCTAAGTATGCTGTGTGGCAAATCAGCTTAACTAACTCAGTAAAAAGTCATATAACTTGTTAGCCAATTTCATTTGGTCAGTGGTTTTTTTATTTTATTTCTTTTTTTATATATTTACTCATAGGGGGAAATGTCACCTTACAGTTTGAACAGATTGAATTGGCCACACTAGGTAAGGATTGCTTCCGGGATTGGCCAGGGAAGAGAAGAAGGTATAGAGAAGACACATTAAACTTAGAAGAAGCAGAAGTAAGTAAAAAAAAAAAAAAAATAAAAACCCGTCTCGTAAGCTCTGTAAGCCATTGGCTTGGCCATTACGTTAGGTTATCAGATACAGACCGTACATTGCTTGGATTTCCCCATTACGCGCTAGAGATTAATTGATAGCGTAAACGGTGTGTTCAATGTTTGACGGTACAGGATCGTTGATCGATGGACAGGGAAATGGATTTTTGTATATTCGTTGCTTTTCGGCTTTATCGTCATCTGTAGGGATGGGCTTAACTGCTACTTTTGGATAACTGTTACTACCTGTTATTGCTACTTTCCAATAGCAGGTATAAATACCTGTTACTGAAATAACAGTTAGTAATACAATTTTCACTAAAGAACGAGAGTGCAATCTCATTATTTTGAGAATGATATTTAATAAGAGCAGAAAATTATCTTTAATTGTGGCAATTTAAGTAGTTATAAAATGCGTATCTTTTGCAAAATATAACTAAAACCTGAAGTTGTTTTTTTTTCTGTAATTATAATGAAACCATTAATTATGGATGTCCAAAATTACAGGTATAGAAATATTTCTTACAGTAACAGGTATTGGGGAAAACGACGAAATTTTGGTATTAATTTTACATTTTCTCATTTTTCGTATGTAAAATTATACCAAAAATAACAGGTATAGAAATATTTCTTACAGTAACAGGTATTGGGGAAAACGACGAAATTTTGGTATTAATTTTACATTTTCTCATTTTTCGTATGTAAAATTATACCAAAAATAACAGGTATGGAAATATTTCTTACAGTAAAAGGTATTGGGGAAAACGACGAAATTTTGGTATTAATTTTACATTTTCTCATTTTTCGTATGTAAAATTATACCAAAAATAACAGGTATAGAAATATTTCTTACAGTAACAGGTATTGGGGAAAACGACGAAATTTTGGTATAAATTTTACATTTTCTCATTTTTCGTTTGTGTTTTTAACAGATTATTTGCCTGAACTAAAAGTATCAAAGATATGAATTTTATCAAAAGTAACAGGTATTATAAATTCCTTGATAATTTTGAGTAAGGAGATAATTTTGATCCCAATAACAGGTATTATAGGAGCGTTTGTGTTTTTAACAGATTATTTGCCTGAACTGAAAGTATCAAAGATGAATTTTATCAAAAGTAACAGGTATTATAAATTCCTTGATAATTTTGAGTAAGGAGATAATTTTGATCCGAGTAACAGGTATTATAGGAGCGTTTGTGTTTTTAACAGATTATTCACCTGAACTGAAAGTATCAAAGATGAATTTTATCAAAAGTAACAGGTATTATAAATTCCTTGATAATTTTGACTAAGCAGATAATTTTGATCCGAGTAACAGGTATTACAGATTATTACCGATAAAAATAATTTTTTGTGTAGGATAAGAGAAAGTTGTTTAGATAATTAGTAGGTATTTTTCATGGTATTAACCTTCTTATTACCGAAAATTTTCTTGGATTGCAAAAAAAAATAATATAATTTAAATTTATTTAAGATACTGAAAATATTAACTGTTATTTCAGTAACAGGTATTTTCCCTGATGAGTAGCAAGTTGTTATTGCTACTTTCCAATGCCTGTTATTCAATACCTGTTACTGAAATATCGGCCCATTCCTAGTCATCTGGTTTTGTTTCTTTTTATGTATTCGTTCAACTTGGAAGACTTACACTATAGCTTCGGGAGTTTTGAGTGCTACTTGTCTCAATTGCGCAGTGAATTAAATTGTGGATACTTTGTAAATTTGACAAAGTTTTCTGCTGGATTCAACCAAATCAAGATATTTGAATGAAATTGGAAAGAGGAATGCATATTTTAGAACAAGTAGTCAAAAGTGTGATAAGTTCGAATGGCCAACATTTTTCAAGCCAAAGTATCTTCGGGAAAACCTTGTTATCCAGCAAGCTTTCCTTAGTCTTCATTTCTCCAAAACGTTGAAGTTTTTAGTTACATAACACTAGTCAACAAGGTTTTTGTCACAAGAACCAAAATATACTTTTCTAGTAGTTTTGGAGGTGCTGAACTCGAATCTGAAGTCAGAAATTTTTTTATTGGCCTCCGTTTTAAAAAAAAATACTACCGTTAGAAAATGCCAAAAAAAAACGTCATTTTAGCTGTTTTCGAGGTTATGTTTTTATATCAGAAAAATTTCCATTTAAACCTAGTCATGTTGAAACTATTCAGATTTGTAGAAGTTAAAAAGACGATTTAGTAGTTAGATTCGGTGGTAAATTTTCGACCCCCGCACACAACAATAGTTAAGATTTTTAGTCACTAGGCGTTGCTCCTGGTTGGTTTTTGTGAGAGCTACAAACAGCTTCCGTGTATTAACATCTTTTTGGAGCCTTGAAAGTGAGAACTAAGTTGTTTCTCTCATGAGCAAAACTGCATTTTTATGTATCAATTGTAAATTTGAATAAAAAAATGTACAGAGTCAAAAGGATCTTTCTTAAGAACTGCCACAATTTTCGGTCTTTCACCTTCTCGGAAGTTAATAGCGGATTTCGTCTATTTTTACTGGCTTTTTCAATACCATAGAATTCCTGGGTAAGTAGATTTATCTTCGTTAACACTGAGCTTACTACTCCTGAGAAGATCCAGGATATCATTTTCTTTATTCTCTATTTAAAAAAACATCTGCTCGAGCGAATTAAAAGTTTCCAGCAGTTTGGATTCCGGTAGGGGAGTAGCACTAAAATTTCATATTCAAGTCGTTTTACAAGCAAATGTACCTAAAGAGCCGGTGTCTCCGGAGTTACAGATGTATCTAGAAACTATATACGAAAATTCCTTCACAACAGCTTAACCTAGGAACAATTGTGTCCTGTGCCTGATATATTCAACGACCATAAAGAATATCGGTTTAAGTCCTGTCAGTTTTGGTGCTTTAAAACAATCATTGCCATATCGAAACAAGAATTAAATCATTCTACCAACGGAATAGTCAGTCCACTCTATGCTTTCAATTTTAATTTTGACCTTGTAGGTACTTAAATATTCTTCCAATTACACTGGTCGGCAACGGATATAGAGCAAGAACCAAACCCTACTTTTCGAGAGGAATTTTGTGTGGTGAGTCCGAATCTGAAGTCAAAATTTCACTGGCACATCACGTTTTTGAAATAATTGAATATTAATAGGTCAAAAACGCGTGTTTTTGGGTACAATTGACATCGAATTACATCACCGTTAATTTTTTTTTTTGTAAAACTACTTATGCAATCTCAAAACGCCATATCAACAAGTCCTAAAGATATTTATATTTTTTCAAAACTATTTTTTTCTCAAAGATATTGAAAAAAGTAATTTATGATACATATCGTCGGTCTCATGAGAAAACCTCGTAACTCCACTTTTTTTCAAAAATGACTTTTGAATGCCATTCTTTAGAAAATATGTCAGCGGAGCAACCCAGAAAATTTGGGGTCATTCCGAAAACTCTAAATAGACTTAAATTCATTGCATTGCACAGCGCGTTTCTTCCCAACTATTCTGTTGTTTGTTTACTCTTTCGTCTCTCCTGTAAAATTTTGATTTTGGGAGTTACGAGGTTTTCTCATGAGACCGACGATATCTCAAAATCTTGATTATTTTTTTCAAAGTAATGAATGGTTTTTTGAATCAAATTCCATCTTGCGTCTTCTGATTTCGACTTATAAAGAGCAAAATATTACGGAAAATATATATTTTTGACTAAATATAAAAAAAAACTCAATTAAAAATTAGTTTTTGGAGCTTTATAGCGAAAATAGTGATGAGTATAGCTCAAAAACTAGACGTGATAGAAAAAATCTGTAAACAGTTAAACAGTAAAGTCAATCAAAATCCCCTTATAAGGTTCTTGCTCCCGACTTTTTTTAGTTTTTTTGCCGACCAGTGTTATCTTGAGACAATTTTTGATAAATTGTCTATAATACATACATAACTTGTAGTTTTCTCATCTAAAAAAAAAAAAAACATTATACAGATCTTTAAATTAGCTTTGTTTCTTGTCGGTCTTCTATTCAAAAACAACCAATTCTCTTAGTTCACAGTCATGAGAGTTTTAAAATCGATTGAAAAAACAAATCGTGATATGTCAATAGGCCATCATCATCACAAAAGTTGTTGTCGACACATGCAATTCCCAAACACTTTAGAAGAGACCATTCTTTGCCAAACGATGCACACAAAATACATACTGATGATGATGATCAGCATCATATAACATCAAATGACATTCGCTTTGTATGAAAATGAATCTTAACACACAGATGGTTTTTTCTATCCAGAGTCTTTTGTGTTGCAACCATTCAATAGAGAGCTTCAAGTATAGTGTTTTTGCCTTAAAGGATTGCATCAATTTGTTGTGTACTGAATGAAAACATTTGCCATTCACTTCATATCGTATAAGTATGTTGTATCTTTATATGTAAACATACATATTTTTGTAGATTTTTTAAGCAATTTGTGTATCTAAGAAAAAAAAAACAAAAGTTTCAAGCTAAATCTCCCGAACAACTTCTTTGTATAAGTTAGTCAAACAACATTTAACTAAACTTAAGCCACCTGACCGCATCGATAGTATCTCCATCACAATGTAAATCCTTTTAGTAATTTAATTGCATTTGGCTTCTTAAACTTTTGACTGTAGTGGATTTAGTACAATAAATAAGGAAAAACTTGCCCGGGCGCCATTTTATAAACCGAATACATTTGACTTCCTTTTAATAACATGTTACCAATCCACCCCTGAATCTAGACTGGACGAAAACTTCAATTAAACTTATTTTTAAAAGGCAACCAAATAGTAATTAAAAACGTGTTCAAGAACTGTAGGTATAGCTAGTGACCAAGAGTGCGTCGTCGGTCGTTTGGTCCACGTACAAACGCGACTGTAACAAGTACATGTCACCTGGGCAAAGTGAACATGAATGTTTTGCAAATTGAGGTTTATCTCTCAAGGCTAAAGGTGTTACCAATGCAAAAAGAGAGGTATTACCACGGATTAACTCACCCCAATGTAATATCTTTTAGATTGAATCATATAAAAATTAATCGAAATCCTATCGGAAACATAGGATATTGGGAGCGACATTTAATTTTAGAGTTTATTTTGCTAAGTGGGTAGATATAGATACAGTTATTCATATTACAGGATTAAATTCATATATGCAATCGACAATAGTGTGCTAGTGCACGGACGTTAGATTTCAAGGAAAAAACTTGAAGACATGTTGAATCCAAAATGGAAATATGTAATAGGTGTTTCTATAATTAGAACGTCTCCAGAGAAATTGCTACTTTTTCTACATTGTTGCAAATCTTAAAGAAGTTCATAATCCGATCTATCAAGTTTATCATTATACCTATCGACAGGAGAAGATAAAAAGTTTTGATATACCTTGTCCATGTGGCGCAACAACATTGAATAATATTCATTTGAAAACGAGAATCAAGAACTCTCAAAAAGAAAAGGATACATTTGGTTGGTTCTAAAAACACTTCCATCTGATATGGTTACTTTTTAAAATGACATGATACACAGATTAATAATAACTTTGTTTTAAAATAACATATTTCCGAACTTCCTCTGCAGCGGTTTAACTCTTGGCATGGTAGACAGAGGTTTGCCTCATGAGACTTTAAGAAATAAAAGTCTTCTTAGAGTAAATAGACCTTATGAATTTAAGATTTTTTTTAATTAATAAGTTCCCATGCAGTGTTTTGACCATATGAAATGAAAAGTCTGACCTCATGAAGTAAAAAGACGTCATTAACGATCAGACCTTATAAAATAAAAAATCTTAGTAAGAAATGAAGACCTCATGAAAGATTGGGTTTTTTTTTTTGAGAAAAAAAGGTCTCATAGAGTTTTTAAGACCTCATGAAATTAAAAAACTGACTATTTGAAATAAAAAGACCTCATTAAGGATGAGACCTCATAAAATAAAAATTCTTAGCAAATATAAAGACATCGTGAAGGATTGGAGTTTTTGAAAGTCATGGAGTTTCTCATGGATTGTAAAGACCTCATGGAATGAAAAGTCTGAATTTTTGAAGTAAAAAGACCTTATTGAGGATAAGATCTTATAAAACAAAAAGTCTTATCAAAATATGAAGACCTCGTTAAGGATTGGAGTTTTTGAAACTCATGGAGTGCTAAGACCTCATGAAATGGAAAGTCTGAATTTATTTAGTAAAAAAGTCTCATTAACGATGAGACCCTATAAAATAAAAAGTTTTTATAAAGTTTGAAGACCTCATGAAAGATGGATGTTTTGTAAAAACCAATTCTCATGGATTGTAAAGACCTAATGAAATGAAAAGTCTGACTTTTTGAAGTAAAAATACCTCATTAAGGATGATATCTTATAAAATAAAAAGTCTTAACAAATATGAAGACATCGTGAAGGATTGGAGTTTTTGAGACTAATTGAGTGTTAAGACCTCATAAAATGAAAAGTCTGAATTTATTAAGGAAAAATACCCTATGGATGAGACCCTTCTTCTTCTTCTTCCTTTTTCTCGGCGCTGTTATGATCTCGATGTCGAGGGTATCATAACCTTCCCACGTTACTGCTTCACACTAGTGATCCGCCTGTGGGGTTCGCCGGGTTGACCTCAGAAATCGGCGGCAAGCCACCCGGTTTTGTATTGTTCCGTTTCTGAGGCCAACTGAATGCTGGTGTTTTTGCATTTGCTTGTACCAGGAGTTTTTAGGCCTACCTTTCTTTTTATTTCGTGTTGGAACGTTATATAATATTGCTTTTTTGACGGGGTTCTCAGGATCTCTCCTTTGAATATGGCAATACCAACTGAGTATGAGACCCTATAAAATGAAAATTCTTTAGAAAGCATCAAGACCTCATGAAGGATACAAATTTTTGACAAAAAAAGTTCTAAAGAAGTTTTAGGACCTCATAAATGAAAAAGTCTGATTTTATGTAGTAAAAGACTAAGTTCGGATGAGGATTTTTAAAAATTAGGACCTCATGAAATGAAAACTTTGACTTTTTAGTAAAAAAAAACAAAAAACACTATAAAATAATATCAAATGAACCTCATGATGAGATTAAAAATTAGGACCTCATGAAGTGAAAAGTCTGCTTTTATTAATTTAAAAAACCTAATTGATAAGTCTTTATAAAGTAAATAAACCTCATGAAGGATCAGATTTTTTGAAAAAAGTATTCTCATGGATTGCTTAGGACCTCATGAAATAAAAAGGGAGATCCGCTTTATTAAAAATGGCGAAAGTCAAGCAAGACCTTACGTAAGATGATATATGTATGTACTGGGAATAAATAATAAGGTAGTTCTTTTGACATAAGGTCATGAGTCATAATGCCATAATGTTGAATATGACCAATTTGTGAAAAGACAAAGTATAGCTCTAATAGCCAATTTTTTTCTGTCTGAAAGACTTATTTTATAATTTTTAATCTAAAGCTTTTAATCATTGCAAGTGTTTGAAAAAAAAAAACTTAATTGATCAATGAGTCAGAAAAAAATCTTATAAGAACCTTTAATATTGTGGTCTCTTATGACTTTTAGGTTGCCTGAACTGTCTTAAACCTATAATTCCATAACCACCTGTCTCAATGCATTCAATATAATTTCAGTCTTATAACCGTCACTTAACACTCCAAATTGTTACGCTTAATTTGTGTTGATATAACTACAATATACCTTTGAGTTAAATCTAGCAACGCTCAACACTATTAAATTACCGCACCAATATTCTCAAAGCGACAACAAGCTCTCTGATAGATATTTGCATGATGTTTGAAGTTGTAACTCTATCTGCATAGAAAAAAAAAAACATAAAGCAGGTAAATGTGTAAACAGCATTAGTTATGCAAAACTGCAAAAAAGAGAAAAAAAATAATAATAAAGAAACATCGTGCAGTTTTCATCAATCAATCGTGGTTTGTTGGAATGAATGATCGGATTGTCATAAACACATGTTTCGAATCTATTTATGGCTTAGACGTGCTGGCAGCATTTTTATGTACCTCTACCTCTCTATACGACTTAAGAACTCTCTGACAGGTTGAGTATTTCGTACAAGTCAAGTATAGATAAAGATACAATGTGGAGGAAGTAACTTATTATTTTGTAGATATTTTAATGCCAACTCCACCTTCAGGCCAGGTTTACAATGGAAACAACTTATTATGCACCTGCGCACAGTTTAAATGCTCTATGCGCTGCTGTAAACTTCTTAGAACTTGCCTCTGGCAATAAAGTGATTTTAAGAAACAACAACAACAAATTATATTGATGGAAGTCTAGTCTTGATTTTATTTTATTTTTCGTTAAAAAAAAAGTTCATTAGACTCTGGTGATACTTTTTTGGAATTCAAATGAATTTTGTTTATGCATTCGAACGCAACAAAACGAACTTTTCTTCTTTCATAATTCTGAACGCAGTAGATTATATTTAGTTGGTGTCTGGTGGGTATATGGATATTCTAATGGCGACTGGCTAATACGCATGTGGAATTAATTCTAATACTTAAAAACCTATGCAATGGTACCTACTTATGATAAAATTGCATAGAAGAAACTGTAAGATATCTACGTGCAAGTTTTAAATTAAACTAATCAATTTGTTTAATTCTGAAGAGTTAGGGTATAGCGGTTTTTAAAATTCCTGATGCGTTTTTAGATAATTTTTAACGGAAGTCTGCCATAAATTAAATTATGGGACTAAAAGAAAAAAATCTTAAGAACTCAAGGAATTCTTTTTTGAAGTATGATGTCTTTATAAAAAAGTGGAGTTAATGTTATGAGAAATTACACTTTCAATTTAGCTGAATAAAGTTGAATTATCACCCTCCGTTTGTTTGAAATTCAAAAGTGACAAAGCAATTTGTAATTATTACGTCATACTATAAGGTTTTTACTTCATGGAGGCTTTTTGTTTCATAAAATCTAATATTTCATGAAGTATATGTATTAACTTCACAGGGCAGGGTTTTCGCTTTATGGAGTCTTAATGTTCCATGATTTCCAAAGGTCTCATCCTCAATGAGATCTTTTTGCTTCATAAGTGCAGGTTTTTTACTTCAGGAGGTCCTTATATTTCATGAAAACTCAATGAGGTTTTTTTACTTCATAAAGTCAGCTTTTACATTTCAGGGGGTCCTAACGCTCCATGCTATCTTTTGTTTCAAAAAGTGTCAACCTTTAATGGTCTCTTTTTTTTATGAAGACTTTTCATTTAAAAAAGTCTCAGCTTCAAATCAATTCTTTGAACTTCACAAATACAAACTTTACATTTCATAAGGTCCAAACACTTTTTCAGAAATTTTTGTATCAAAAAGTCTTATCTTTAATGAAGTTTTTTTTACTTCATGACTACATATTTTTCATCCTTCACATGCTTCATTTAGTCGTTTAATTTATTAAGACTCTTTATTTAATAGAATCCTTCAATGAGAAGTCTCATCCTTCATGACGTCTTTTAACTTTATGAAGACATTTTTATTTTATAGAGTCTCATCTCCAATGAGGCCTTTAAACTTCATAAATGCAAACATTTCAAGAGGTCTTAACACAACATGAGAATTTTAATTTTCAAAAAGTCTTATCCTTCATGAGGTCTTTTAACTTTATTAAGACATTTTTATTTTATAGAAGCTCATCTCCAATGAGGTCTTTTAACTTCATAAATGCAGACTTTTCAAGAGGTCTTAACACTAGGTACATGAGAACTTTATTTTTCAAAAAGTCTCATAATTCATGACGTCTTTTTACTTAATGAAGACATTTTTATTTTAAAGAGGATCATCTCCGATAAGGTCTTTTAGCTACACAAATACAAATTTTACATTTCATGGGGTCCTAACAATCTATCAGAATTTTTTTTTGCAAAAAGTCTCATCGTCCATGAGGTCTCTTAGCTTAATGAAAACTTTTATTTTTAAAGAGTCTCATATTCAATGAGGTCTTTTAAGTTCACAGCAGCAGACTTTACATTTCATGAGGTCTTAACACTCCATGACAACTTTCTGTTCTAAAAAGTCTAATCCTTCATGAGATCTTTTTACTTTATGAAGACTTTTTTTATAAAGTCACATTTGAGGTCTTTTAACTTAATAATGACAGGCTTTAAATTGTATGAGGTCCTTACACTGCATGAGAACTTATTGTTTCAAAAAGTCTCATCATTGAGACTCAAGAGATTTTTTTTTTTTTTTATTAAATAAGTTTCCTTACTTTAGGAAGACTTTTTATTTGATAGAGTCTCTTTGAACATTAAATCTCATGAGGTCTTAAAACAAAATGAGAACTTTGTGTGTTAAAAAGTCTCATAATTCATGAGGTCTACTCATTCTGTAAAGATATTTACTGCATGAAGGCTTTTTAGGTACTTTTGCATTATCTTTTTGTGCGAACAAAGCATGGAAGAATATATACAAATAGAGAAACAAATTTTTGATTCAAACTCATTTTATCCAGAATTGTTTATAATATATTCAACGTTCATATTTGTACGTTACAAATTTTTCAAATTAATTCCATGCGATTCTATGAATACACAAATGTCTTCAAGCAAAAAAACTATTCATATCTACATTTTGAACTAGATAAACGATAATGATGATTTTTTTTTTCAAACCACACAATCTTCTTGAACAAATTATGCTAATTTTGAATTTGATTTTGCTTCTCTAAATATTGATGACAGTTGAATAAAATATGTCGTTAAATTATCACCGTGAATTATAAATGAATGAATATAATAAAAAAAAGTATCGTGTCAAAAATATACAAAATTTTCATGGTCAACGGACTATTAAAGGCACATCACCATCGATCGTTAGTTGTCAAAAGTAGGACGATATATTAGTGGGTCTTTTGGTCTTTTTTGTTTAAATAAATTAATATTATTTAAATAAATAGATTTAATTTGTAAGTTTTTTTTATGTAGGAGGAATAAAAAATTACGTTTACAGTTCCAGACATCAATTTTAAATTTGTATTTGAATACAAACGTTGTAGGTGTAAGGGTTAATAAATTATCCCTACCTTCTTTCAATAAATACAAACAACCTATTAACTTAAGACCCACTGTTCTGGTGCCGTGAAATAACGCCGAGCGAAATAACGCCGAATTCCAATATTCGGCGTTATTTCACTTTACAAGAGCGAAATAACGCCGAATTTCAACATTCGGCTTTATTTCACAATGACAAAGTGAAATTACGCCGATTCGGCATTATTTCACTTTCTTAGTGGGGCAAATCCTGCTAAGTGGACAAATTTCAATGTAACCACGTGTAGTCAGTTTGGTATTGATATGCCATATTCTTGGCAAAGGGACATAAGGACCATGGACATAACAGCCGCTTTTTATTTGTGGGACTTAAGTCCGAATTGAGTAAGACATAAGTTCCAAATTAATTGTGGGCCTTATGTCAAAATCAGGTTGGACATAAGACCCACAAATAAAAGATGGGCGTTATGTCCCACTAACGAACAATTCACAAATTATAAAATTATCTCCCAACTGGATTTGGGATAGTTACAAAATTCGATTTTGCACTTATGTCCCACCCTATTGGCACATACGCCTATCCAATAGTGTATCCAAAGCAGGACAGCATGTCCCCAGCCTCTAAACATACTTCACTGTTTATACGCCTAAGTCCTGGGTATTATTATTGTATTTATGTGTATACCAAACAACAAAGATATGTTTGTGTTATAATTTAGCAAACGCGAAGCGGAAAAAAATTTGCTTACATGATAATCTATTTAATTTTCAGAACCCAAACGCGAAGCGGAAAAAAATTTTGCCCACGGGAGAATCAATTTTGAGGTGTGAAAATAAAAATTCGCGCGAATTTTTATTTTCACACCTCAAAATTGATTCTCCCGTGGGCAAAATTTTTTTCCGCTTCGCGTTTGGGTTCTGAAAATTAAATAGATTATCATGTAAGCAAATTTTTTTCCGCTTTGCCTTCCACCAATTAAAACAGGTGGGATTTATTTGTTTCTTATCTTTGTATTGTGATTAATTTGACCGCTCTATTCGTGAGATAATTTTTTTATGTCCCACTCAAGTGGGATTTAATTCTTAAATATAAATGCATAAATAAAAAGTGCGCGTTATGTCCTTGGGCCTTATGTCCCTGCGCCACGTTTTTATCACATCTTGAAACTAATCTAGGAAAATGAATAATTAAGACGCACATAAGAGCCAAAACTTTTTGGGAACCTATACCTCGATGGGATGGACATAAGTCCCAAATTGGTATTGGAGCCATTGTGCCCTAATAAATTTGGGCCTTATATGCCTTTGAAAATAAGAAAAAGGGGAACATACCCTTTAACTTGCGTTTGCTTTTATGCTCACTTTTCTAACATTCGGCCTTATTTCTCAGTTGGGACTCGGCGTTATTTCACTTTGACTAAGTGCAATAAGGCCGAATGTTGAAATTCGGCGTTATTTCTCTTTTGTAAAGTGAAATAACGCCGAATTTTGGAATTCGGCGTTATTTCGCTCGGCGTTATTTCACGGCACCCACTGTTCTATAAACACATTTTTTTTTAAATTTAAATGTAATTTCCTAAAAATGTAAGCCTCCATTAACCACACGAAGAAGTTATGTGAGCGATTCAATCGAGTTGCTTCAAATTAATAACTGTGCCAGCATACTAAAAGCCAATTAAATTATTTTATTTCATAAAAAAAAAATTGATAGATTTTTCTTTCCTTCTATTGCTCAATACAATTTTTTTAATTGGCACACTTTCAGTTTCAAAAAGGTAATGTAGACTCACAAAACATGAAAGCATTACCTAATTTTTTTTTTTTTTTTCATTTTTTATCGAAATGCGACTGGTGCACCTTTCACTTTCTTCTTCTTCAACCATTTGGAAGGTATGTTACAAGACAACAACAAAAAAAAATTAATGATTTAACAGCAATGCAATTTAAAGAGTCGATTTTTCTCAATAAAATATAAATTGTATAGACAAAGAGGAAAAACCGATTCAATGTGAATGCCTTTAGGCTACACACCCACGAATAGATCCAGTGTTGACCTAAGAGTTCAGATCTTGTCCCAGAATAGAGTCAGGGTAAGTGAATATAGAAACGGAAAGTCATTCATAATAATTGTCATTGTTGTTGTTGGTAAGTTTTAAAGAAATGACAAAAAAAAAAAAAAACAGTGATAATTAATTGTTATAAGACATTGAGGTAAAAATTTACAGTCCAGTTTAAAATTTAAATGCGACATTAGGATCAAATGGTGGACTTGTAAGTTTTAAACAAAGCCAAACGTATCTACATAATTTGCATTTTTATTTATTTTTTTTTTAGAAAACGTAGATCAGCTAGTCATATGTTTTGTTTTGTGTAAAATCCAAATAATTTTAGTTTTAGGAACATTACATATTCGAAAATACCTATAGTTCCTTACATTTTGCAATTTATTAAGTATACAAAATAAACCTTATATACAGTCGGTTTGTTTCCAAAAAAAAAATATAACCAACCCGCTAAAAAAATCAAAAATAAAAAAAAAATAATTTTCTTGTGTGAAATTAAATTGAATAATATACAAAACAAAAGAGCTGACCAGCAAACTCGATCATTAATTCATTAAAAATAATTGAAGCCGCAATTTATAAGGATCTGAAGACATTACACCACATTATCTGTGCCTCCGATCATGTCCACTAACCCTTTCATTCTGAGAAACAATTTCCGATGTATATAGTACATATCGATACGAGTGTTTTTGATGGTCTTTTCGGCTTTGGCACAAGAGTGATGGTGCCCTTTTGTTTTTTTGTTTTTTTTTTTGCGAGCCTGTGTATCCTTTCATTAGAGGATTTTTGCCGATATCAACACCGTTGAATGGTTATGGCGTGTTCAATTTCTCAGAGTATGCGCCCATTTTGAATTGGTCTTGAGATTTTCATCATCTTATTTCTCCAAGATCGTGATTATTGTTAATTTGTCGAACAAGCAGTCAGCCAGCCAGAAGGATATGGTTATATGGTGTGTGTTACCACTTACCGCGTGTTGGCGCATCATATTTTTTTTTCTGTTCGATTTGTTGTTATTGTTGTTTTTGTTTCTTTGTGGCACGAATAAATCTTCTTGTTATGTTTTGCGGTGTTTGATCTAAAGATCCTCTGCATCGTTGCTTGTGAGGCATATATAAAATTTAAGATGCAATGCTTGGTTGCAGAAACTTGCATTCAACGCGGTTTTGAATCATCAGTCTTCGATAAAATACTATATTGGTTTTAATCTTTCTTTCGCAAAACTAATACTTTACCAATATAAAGATATGTAAGAATGAGAATTCATGTGAAAAATCACTTTTGAAGGGAATGGGGAGTGTCGGACGATTTATTACATGAGATCACATGTGAGTTTTTAAAACAGGCGCCATAAATATTTTTTTGTTTTGGGTTTTTTTGGCTTTTGTTATCGAAAAACAAAATCAATATGATATGATTTGATTTGTTTTTTTTTTCGTGTGCATCTTTTATTATTGATTGTGATTTGTACTTTTCTGGTGAAAATTATAAAGTGAACATATTGTATTTTAGAAGAAAAGAAGCATTTTTAGATTAAGCTTCCTATCTCTGTTGGGTAGAGCTATTCAAGTGAGGAAGATCCCTTTTGGATTTTTGACTGTCCATGTTCATATTTTATTTATTATTAGAACGTTTTTTTTTTTTTTTTATTTCTGACTTTCTCATAAAAAGCCACTAAGTCGATTTCAACCTCAATTTAAAAATTAAGAAAAAAAGTTTTAAAACAAAACTATTTTTGGAGTTTTGAAAAATCAACTTTTTCGAAAACTGATCAATGATTTTTTTTTTTTTTTTTGAAACCTTGATTAAAAAAATATATAATCAAGAAACTGATAATATTTTTTTTTAAGTTTTAGAAATTTTGTAAATTTTTCATCTAAAATTTTTTGCTGTAGTTACAAGAAATGAAATTGCATAACTTCGCTTGAAACATTTAAAAACATGTTCTTTGGAATTTTAAAAACAAATTTTATATTATTTTTGAAGTTTTTGTTAAATTTAATGTAAAATAACACTAAAAATATTCTTTGATAAATTTTTACTTAAAAAGCCTTAACATTCTAAGCATTTTTTCCCATAAGACCAAGTAATGCGACCCAGTCTCGCATTTTATTAATATTAATGTATCATTTTCTCGGTAG
Source organism: Episyrphus balteatus (assembly GCF_945859705.1). Lineage (NCBI taxonomy): Eukaryota > Metazoa > Arthropoda > Insecta > Diptera > Syrphidae > Episyrphus > Episyrphus balteatus. Next base: position 98,770,903 of record NC_079135.1, on the reverse strand, counting down.
CAACTAATTGATTGAATATTTAGGGTTCGTTTTATAAGAACGAACTAATTTAAAGAAATGGAGGAATATATTTAAAAAAAAAAATATTACCACTACAACACTGTCACGCTGCCTTTTTAATGTTTTTGTTACTCGGAAACGCCTTCCTCGATTTTGATTAAATTTTTAAATGGTTCTTTCTTTTGGTTTTAGAAAAAATCCGCTCACTGCAACATCCACTTTTCCGGTTTCCTAACACCGTTCCACAACACAATATTCAAAATTACAAAAAAAGACTGCAATCAATAAAACATGAACTTCATGCCTTCAATAACATAAACCGAATTATTGAACTGAAATAACAAATGCTGGAAAGTGTTTGCAAAAAAAAAAAAAAACCAAACGTAAAAACGAAGCGGGAAAAAGCAGAAGCATTGGCAGCTTGCTTCGAAGGTAGCTTCATACTAAACTCCCAATCCTATCTTCCTAAACCAAGTTAAGGTTCTATTTCAATGTTAACCCGACGCTTCTTAATTTCAAATTTTTCATAAAAAAATATCGAAATATTACAGGTACCTACCTTTGAAGTGTTTAAAAATTTGAAAAGTAAGGAGTTTTCTACTAAGAACTAGGACACATATATTTCTCTTTCGTTATCATATTTTGAGGTTAATGAACAAATATCATATTATATACCTACACTTAAGACGCTCTTTATTAAATAAGCTTTAATCGTACTTTCGGCATTTAAAATCCTGCAGATATATTTCAAGACCTTAAAAAATGTGTATCCAAAAGAAGGCTTTCATCAATTTTCAGCTTAATGCTAATTTTTTTTTTTCTATTTCTGCTAATTTGATTGGACTTTTAGTTAAAAAAAAAGTAAAAATTAAATGATTTTTTTTTTCGTACATCCCTCCTTTTTTTTTCTTTTTTGTGCAGTTCTCAAATAAGTGTTGTTTTTTAAATAGAACTATATTCACTTCAAACCTACCTTAGATTCACAGCTTTTTCGTTTGCAATTATAATGTACCTACTTGTTAATGAATATACAAAAGAATAATAAAAAAAAAATATTTACCAACTTATGTATTATGTTTTAATATTCACATAAAAAAAGTGAAAGTTTAAGTGTAAATCACATTTTTTTAACACATCCAACAAAAAAAAAAAATAAACAATCACAATCCCCAGAGTATTTGCATTTTAGAAAAAAAAAAATATAAGAATTATTAGTTCGAGTATCTACTTATATTTATCATCTGAAAATTGAAATCGAAATCACGATTTCTTGTTTACAAAAATAAAAACCTTAAATCTTGTTATGGTTACTAAGTATCTAAGAAGAAGTCGACGACAATAAATTACATTGGTCCAAAATAACTTAAAAAACTAGACTAAATTTATGTATGAATCGCGTTAAAAAACTTCTCAAAGGGAAAAGATTTTAATTCTTTTGCAAAACCCGATATACTGTCATATTTTCAAGGCTTGTAGACATTAGTCTAAAAGTCGGTGAATTTGCTTTGCAAAATTGTGTGAAATTAAATTGAATAATTATAATATACCTACAAAACAAAAGAGCTGACCAGCAAACTCGATCATTAATTCATTTAAAATAATTGAAGCAACAATTTATAAGGATCTGAAGACATTACAACACTTTATCTGTGTCTTCGTTATCAGTTACACCTAAGATAACTTTTCTTGCAAAAGTTTGTTAGTGTTCCACTGTAGCGACGGCGACATAACAAAAATCTTCAAACCAACTCCTCCATCATTCATTGAACCATCAACAAAAATGTCAACCGAATTAAATATCAACCAAATAAAAAAAAAACACACAAAACACTCTTCTTCTCTCTTCATTTATTCATTTCAATTTATTCATTTTGAATATATTTTGCTTTCGATTCTCATAGCCCAAAGCCTATGGCTATGGTCTTTCATCCTTTTGTAAAAGACTCTTCGCTTCCATTGAAAAATCACCAACGACTTGCACAGAATATCAGATGAACATGAAGAGTTTCTTTCTCAAAATAAAAACCATTTACATTTTTCTCAACACACAAATAAAATGCAGTCGAGTTCCTCAAGTAAAACGAAAATTGTGTACGTGCTCAGGGCAGCGAAATCATTTTTGATAGACGCATTGTCAATCAATTTGCCATCTCGCCAATGAAGTTCTGAAGAAATTGTCACGCATATTGTTGGAGTGATAAAGTATAGACTTGTGAACCTTTGTGCTAATTCAATCAAACCAATTGAAGGCATATTCAAAATATAAAAAAAATAAAATAAAGTTGTAACGAAATCGCACTTAGCCAGACAGCTTTATGACTTTAGTTAAAGATAAGAAGAAGCATTCTTCAGTTTCTTGTACTTTCTTCTTTTGAATCTATTCTATTTGTGAAGAAGCACTAAGTCAATGTCCTATAGTGAGTACTTTGTCTAATTATAATGCAGGTGCAAATTAACGGATAATGCCAGCACCAAACCCTCTATGTACAAATCAGCATTATGCGCAGCTAAGAAATTCAAACCTAAAGGTGATCATGACACGATAGACATTGATGCCAGAAAACGATCGGTGGTATCTGCGAGTAGGTACTTGTGGTGCCCAGGTAAATGCTCTATAGATAGTCAATAATGTTAATTAGTTAAAACTTATTTAGATCAGGTGCGGTTCTAGGCATGAAATATGTGAAAAAGGCGAAGCAGTTCATCATAACTGTTTGCTGTCAATAATTCCTTCACGCACCGATCTATTATTATTTTTATTTAAAAAAAAAGCTTCATTTAGAGTTGAACATCTAAATAAAAATTGATGGTTATGTGTGGGTTTCCTATATATGATCTTGGCTAAATGCACCGAGTTGATGAGTTGATTTAGTAAATAAAGACATTTTCAAGGTAAGAGGTAGGTACCTATATTACCACAGAAAATACTTGTCTAACGGGTAGGGGCAGTCAGAGATACGCAATATGTTACAAGTACAAGTACCTATTTTAAAAGTGTTTTATTTTAGGAAGAGACAATTACCTACTAAAAATTGAATTCGTATCGGTTTTTGTGTACTCTTCTTTTTAATATACTCCACAGTAGTGAGGCGGCTTAGCAACAAAATCGTACACTTTGTGATAAAAGCATGAAATTTACATCATTGGTAGTACTCAATATAAGAGTTATTTTGAGATATTGGGCCACCTTGACTTCCATCTGTATCATATTAATATGATACATAATTTCGAGGTATTTTTTACGCCCGATCGAATTAAATCAATACCAAAATGTCTCGACCATCATGTAAAAAGTTATTGAACTCTTTATTATAATTGTCTTTTACTCAAAGAGCAAGAGTCAGAATATTACCAAGTACTCCTTGAAAAAAAGTGGTAGGTTGATAAAATTTCGTGTGGACGTTTCATATACCATAGAAAAAAATAATAAAATATGTCCATCAAAAAATTTCAGGTTAGAGTGATTTTTTTTAGCGAGAAAGAACACTTTTGAAATGGTACCATGGAAAATTTTTATACATCGTATGAGAATCAAAAATATTCAAAAAATGAATTATATTTACCATGGAATATTGAAATTCATGCACAACTTAAATTGCTTGCTTTTATTTTTTATTAAATTTTCATACAAATTAATATTTTGAAGGAGTGAGGTGCAAATGTAAAAGTATGAAAAATAATTGTGCAGTTTGCGATAAGGAGATCAAATGAATAGGATTGTGAATACAATATATAACCCTCATTTTAAGATATTGGGCCACTTAATATTTTACCTAGGAGGATGGAGGCCCATACCTTCTAATAATAACAAATTTTACATAAATTCATTTAATTTGCTTTCTGTGCATCGTTATAAACACCCTTCTAGGTAAAATATTAAGTGGCCCAATATCTTAAAATGAGGGTTATATATTGTATAAACAATTAATCCTATTAATTTGATCCTTTTATCACCAACTGCACAATTATTTTTCCTACTTTTACTTATGCGCCTCACTCCTTCAAAACTATAATTTGTATGAAAATTCAATGAAAAATAAGAGCAGGCTCTTTCAGTTTGTCATTAAAATTAAATATTCCATGGTAAATATAATAAGTTTGTTTTTTATTTTTGATCTTCATAGTATGTATAACATTGGTATGCAGTTCAAAAAAATGCATAAATTTCCCATGTGGTGCAATGGTACCATTTCAAAAATGTTCTTTCCCGCTAAAAATAACACGCTTTAACCCGAAATATTTTGGTGGACATATTTTATTATTTTTTTCCATGGTACATGAAACGTCCTTACAAAATTTTATCAGCCTACCACTTTTTTTCAAAGAGCAATTGTTAATATTCCGATTCTTGCTCTTTAAGTAAATGACTGTTCATAAAGAGTCCAATAACTTTTTACATGATGGTCGAGACACTTTGGTATTAATTTAATAAATACCTCGAAATCATGTATCATATTAATAAAAATGTTTTATTACTTATACTATGATATGCAATAAAGCAAGTGCAACACAGAAAAACTCTTGTATCTACCCTTCCAGATGGAATACAAGGTGGCTCAATATCTCAAAATAACTCTTATATTGAGTACTACCAATGATGTAAATTTCATGTTTTTATCGCAAAGTGCACGATTGAGCTGTTTTTTAATGCTAAGCCGCCTCACTACAGTTAATAAAACAATGATTTGAAAAAAAAAAAAAAACGTCCTAACGATTCCGAAAACTTATTTTTCTAAAAATAAAGTTGTTTCCATGTCGGTTCATCTTTTTGTTTGTACTTCCCAATTTGCATCGACCAACACCCCAAATGGATAAAGAAAATTGGTTTAAATTTCTTACATATAATTTTTCCTTGGATAGTAAGAAATCTCTATGAAAATTATGATGAAATGAGATTTCTTTGTAAAACAGCTCAATAAAATAATCTTATTAATTTTAAGTAAGTCAATAGTCAAGTGTTTGCTTTTGAACAATGCCTATCTTGTGGAAATTTTGTGTTTCGAAAATCAATAACAATAGCATTTCTAAGAACGTTTTTTTTTTTATTTTTTAATTCCTCTCAAACGACTAGTTCAATTTTGACGCATACTATACAAAAGCATTTATATACAGTTTGTATGCAAACTTTTGAGAGAATTAATTTTTGTACACATTTAAAAAATACAGGGCAAAACATTTTTTAACAAACAAACAGCTGCGACAAACGAAGTTATACATTCGTAAAAAAAAAAAAGTTAAGATAACAATTTTACATGATATTACGATGATAGAGAATGCGAAAAAAAAGTGGGTCTCGAAAGTCCGTCTGTGTGTGTGTCAGTCTGTCAGTCAGGATGTCTGTCGGTCTGTATAAGGAGCTACAGCCTAAACGCAGTTTTTTGATCCTGTAAAGTGTTTTTGGAATTCATTTTTTTTTTAACGAAAAATAACGGTAGGTATCTGCTATATACCAATTATGAAAAAGTTATGTCTTAATAAAAAAAGATTTATTTTTTCCAAAAATCCTTATTAACGGTAGGTACCTATCATACAACCGTTTTTCCGTTTTTTTTTTATTTCTAATTATCTTTCAAATTACTAGTACAATTTTAACGAATTTTTTTTCTGCAAAAACATTTATATTGCCTTAATGAAAATCAAAAAGAAAATTTTGAAAAAAAATTATTTTTGGATTATTTAAAAAATGTTAAAAAATTTTTTTTTGAAAAATCAAATTTTCGAAAACGTGACATTAAATTTTTTTTGAAATTTTGGTTTTACGTGTTGATTCAAAGTTTCTACAAAACGGCATACCAAATTTATTTTAAAATTTTTTTTTTCAAAAAATTATTTACTAAAAAATAGTTTTTTTAAAACTATGTATGTTAATTCAATTTTTCACATAAATCTAAGAAGTTTCCACAATTTGATCAACTTTAACTATAAGATCAAAGAACGTACTTGTATGGGTTTTATTTTGTAATGCCTTAGTTTAATTTATTTATTTATTTTTATTATCTCCATCAAAACGAATAGCTCATACTTCAAAAAAAAAAGTTAAATTCTCAAAAATTTTTAAATACAATTTTATTGATGCCAATAGATGTGTTTGTTCACTATTTTAATATTCGAATACAAAAATTCTCTAAATTATTGTTTTGGATTGAATTGCAATTTTTTTTGAAAAGAATGCAATATAAATATGACTACATACCTACTTTATTCATGTATAACTCTTCATTTTTTTTTTTTTCAAACATTTTTATTTATTTATTCTTTGAGAGACTATTGCGATCAGTTGAATCCATATAAAATTCCATACGACAGACAGACAGACCAATATCAGAAGAAAAAGATCGATCTTAGTAGCACATAATTTTTTTTGTTGATGAACTGCAGAGTTCTTACAAATGCCCCAACTAAAGTCTTTTAAAACATTTTGCTATAAATACCAAACATTTTTCGATTTGTATTAACTTTAAATATATACTGAAATTGAACATGCTAACACAAGAATAGTAGTTTTTTTTTTTTTTTTTTATCAAGCTGTCGAAAAACCAGTGTTTCTGAAAACACTGGTTTTCAAGATTCTTTAACCAAGATCCGAAATATACTAAAGGTTTTGAGGTTGCTGAACTCGAATCCGAATTCAGAAAAGTTTTATTGGGTTCAGTTTTTTTAAATATAACCGTTATAAAATGTAAAAATACGTCTCTATTTAATCAGAAGAACAAAAAGAGACTGGTAGAGTCAGTACGATAATGTATGATACTAATCGTATGCCGTAATTCGACTCCTGGATTTTTCAATCATCACTTAGACTATCAAACAAATAATGTCAATATATAAAAAAAAAAAAAAACAGATGTTCTTAGGAATAAGCTCTAAATGAGGTTTATCTGACTATTGAAAAATTGGCCCGAAGTTGTATATAGAGAAAAAAATAAAAAAAAAATTAAATTGCATTTTTCTCGGAATGAGTTAAAATGGACTTGTTCTGTTTTGCCCCTGGATACTGGAAATTTTACACTTTACTTTTTAAAAACAGAAATAGTTTTTGATTATAGAAATTGATTATACACTCCTTTTCATCAGAATAGGTACACAACTTTTCAAATGTTCATTAATGGTTTGTCCCCAATAGTGGTACGTGACCTAACAATGTTTTATTGTTTTTTTGATAGTTTAAGATGTTAGGAAAAGCAACGACTAAAATTATTTCAAAATGGACCATAACTTTCCCATTGTTTTTCTTGTAAGGTATTTTTTAAGGAAAAATTAACTTATTTTTTTGTTCATCAGAATAGGTACATCCTTGTTATCTTTAATAATTATGTGGATTTCGGGCAAAATTACCATTAAACCAAAAAACTGGACTTTCCTAAGTGTAATTAAATAATCATACCACCATTTTGAAAAACATGGGCTGATTAAAATCGCTAAATTTTGGCGAAAACACCTTAACAAATAAAGCAGACAATAAAGGAACCACTAGAACTGGTAAGGTTAAAAAATTTACGAATTGTGAATATGCTCTATCCAGACTTCAGATACAAACATTCTGGGGGTAAAAAAACCATGAATGGTGGTAAAAAAAAATGCAAAAAAACTGTCTTAGACGAGTAAATTTGTACATGTGCTACCAGTTTTGGTGGACTAACGACAAGAATAAAAGTGAAAAACAGTTGTTATTTGTAATTTAAGGACAGTTAATGGAATGGTCATAAGTCCCAATCTTCTTAAATGGCTGAATTTTTAAAAGACACCATCACTAAACCAAGAACAGAATTGTATGCATTTAAGGTTTTTGAAATCCCTTACCACATCAAAAGATGAGTGGTATTTCTTGTTATTTTTGGATTAACAAACATTTAATTTTGATGTCCTTGTTGAGTCAAACTATCAGTTTAACATTCTGCGAAAGGAGAAACCATTTTGAGACCAACTTCATTGTTAAAAGAAGTGTTAAGGCATGGAAGAAAGTAATCTACTATGATAATACTGATAAGGAGTTTAAAGCATGAAGAATGGCCAGAATTATTTGTAAACGAATATTCAAAAAACTTAATCTTAATTCTCTAGTATTTGTGAACCAGTATACTGGATTTTTCAACAGGACACCGCCTCCTTCCACCTAAAATGCTGTGTTAAATATTGGGAGGAAGTGCAAAATTAGGAAGTACTTCAGTATCTACCATAGAAAACAGACCTGAACCTTGTTGAAAATGTTTGGAAAATGCTAGCCCGTACCGATACAATTTGTGATCGTCGATTTTAAGACACAAATATTTTCTAACCCACCATTTAACAATTTGGGGAAGAGATTCAGATAGATTGCATAAAGAGATTTAACAATGCAATTCCTGGACGGTATTGTTATTTTTTTTATGAATAAAAAGGCCACTATGCAAAAAATAAAATAATTAAAATAGGTACATTTTTAAGAAGAACTTGGTTTAAATTCACTTCATGGACCACTTTTACATCATTCTTTATGTGTACCTATTCTGATGAAACAAAAAATAAACTCAGTTTTTTTATACAAAATGCTTTGGTACAGAGAAACAAGAAAAATAACCACACGTTTTTGAAACGAATACTGAACATTTGGAAAGTTGTGTACCTATTCTGATGAAAAGGAGTGTATGTACAATGTACATTGTACATTATACTCATACTTTTTCAAAAATTCGATTGAATAACAAAGATGCTTACCATTTCCATTGGAATGAAATCCTACGTGTTTACAACAAAACAAAAATATCATCATTAGAAAATTCTTCAAATGTAAGCCCCGAGACTTTTTAAAAACATAATATCTCCAGCATTAAAGCATAACTTACGGTGATCTTTTAACTCACTTGGTTACAGCTAAGTCCGTGAATAATCCCTCCTATTACACCTGTGTGCGCCATCGCATTTTGTGTACGTTTCCAGGGATGATCACCGGGGGCTGTTGCTCATCAATCTACATCAGCTGCATTAGTGCATTTTGTGCATTGATTGATTGATTGATATTGGGGTGTAAGCTGTACTGCGACCTGTAAGATCTATTGTACCCCCCTTTTAAGCTTTATGAGTTAGTACCTCATTTTATAGCTCCATCTCTAACCTAATTCCTTTCATGAAATTGATTATTTGGGGTATTTTCAAAGAGTGCAATTTATCCTCTTCGACTTGGTAGCAATCCATGTGTTTAAATCTTTGGTGTATTAGTGCATTACAACTACCCAGGATGTGATCTGGTGTTTCTTCTTTTTCGCTACAAAATCTACATGTTGCACTATTTACTAAGCCCATAATATGTAGGTGCCTTCTTAACTTACAGTAGCCCGTGAGGAGCCCAGTGATTAACCTGAGATTGTTCCTACTTAGACTGATACATGATTTGAAACGCTCTCGGTTGTAGTTCCCGAGAAGCATTTTCGCTTGTCTCAGTTTTGATAGTTCTGCCTAGTTTTTTGCTCTCCTGGTCTCCTCGTCTAGTTTTATTTTATTTTTAACCCTAGTTTACATCCTGGGGTGTGATACACCCCAGACGACTTTTAAATGCTTGTAACTTTTTAGAAAATCAGTTTTTAGACTTGGGATACAAAATCAGTGAACAAAATTCTTTTTTCTAAATAGTTTTCTTCTTTATTTTATCAAAGAGCTTCCATTTGATTTTTTGGAAATTTCGTGTGAAAAAAGGTCGTCCACACTTGCCTGGGGTGTGTTACACCCCAATGATCAAAATGTGAAATAAATCAATTTTTTTTAAGTGTTTATTTTATTTTTCATGAATTATAAGTAAATCATAATTAACATTTCGATGTGTAAGCTTATTCTGGTATAGGTAGATCGAAGTTCTGGAAAAAAATTAGTACAAACTGTATTGATGTGGTGTTGACAAGTGTTTTTTTCACAAACATCGCAAGTTGATCTCGATTTCCTGTCGCCTGCTCTCGGACAAAGGTGGCAATTTTACGAACGTTTTTTTTATGATTAGCAATAACTGTTTGCGTGGAAGCTTCTCGTGAACTGAATGAAAAACTGCGATTGTCTTCCCATACTGCATCATAGAGAGCATCAAGACTAGCTTTGGATAACCTTTTTTTCTATAGAAGGATGCGAACGATCATCCAACTCTATTTCCATTTGTTCTTCTACAAGTTGGATAAGCTTTTCGTTTCGAAATAACTTTTTATTTCTTGAAGGAGGGTTAAAATGGCGAAAAATAAGAACTGTGGCTAATGCTGAATTATTCAATAAATTGTAAAATACAACCATGGGCCACCGAATGGTTTGGTGAGAACATGAATAAAAAGATACCATTTGGTCAAACAAGTCGACTCCTTTTATTCCGTTATAGAATAATATCATGACAGGTTTATTTTGAGGTCCAAAAACTACTTTATCAACAATGTGCTGTGTTGAAAGCAGTCCAACTTGTTTCCTGGGTTTTGGAACCCAAGTCTAGCATTGCTCTCAACGCTGTTGCTCTTTCTTTTTCATCACCTTTATTATATTTTTTTCAATAATTTATCTATGTAAATAAGACACTAAAACAAAAATTACATTTAAAAAGTTATTTCACTTTTAACAATTATGTTAGAAAACAATATTTTCATACTTAATTTTTGATAAATTGCAAAGCTTTTCGCACTTATCTACAAAATCGCCTTAAATTTTGCCGAACAATTCACGTATTTATAAACAAAAACAATTTTAATGTCAACTCGATTGCAAAAAAAACGTAAATAATTCACCAGAACATTAATTTAAACAAATATATGCGCTGAAAACTGTAAGAAAGGTAGTAAGTTTTTTGGGGATGTAAACTAGGGTTAATAACATTTTCTCCTATTCCGTAATACGGTTCGGGTCCCATTAGAGGGGAATTTGCTCCCGTTTTTGCTAGAGAGTCCGCCTCCTCGTTTCCCTGGACACCAACGTGCCCAGGTACCCAGTGGAGAGTGACTTTGTTTATTTTGACAAGTTCATTAAGTTTTCCTATACACTCCAATACTAGCTTGGAGTTGATTTCGTAGGATTTATGTGTTTTTAGGGCAGCTTGACTATCAGACATAATGGCAATATTTTTGTTTCGGTGATTTAATTCGAGGTTTATTTCTGCGCATTTTACAATGGCATTTACCTCAGCTTGAAAGATACTTGGGGATTGAACCATAGGTACGGAGAGGTTGGTACTAGGCCCAAAGACGCCTGCCCCCGTACCTTCCGCTGTTCTCGACCCATCTGTGTACCAATTTTGTGCATGAACGACCCTAAAACCAAATACCTTAACCTCAATGAATCTTGGGTCTGTGGTCAAAATAATTCAGAAATGCTAAAATTGTATTTTTAGGGTTCAATGGGATGGACCTATTGAAGTTTGAGCTGCTGTAGTTCGAAGACAAAATGGGCCCCTGATCTTCCCGTATTGCGCTAAAGCTTTTCGAGTTTGCTAACCCATGAACTTCTCATTTCTCACACTCTTCGGGCTTCTTGACTGAGCTTGATGAATGAGTGAGAATCTTTTAACTGTTATTATACCTCCAATAGCTAACATCGAGCAGACTTTATGCAATAGATTGATCTCGCATGAAAGACACTCTAAACGAAATAAAAATCAACATGAAAGTCATTTAGTTTTTTAACTAATCCTCCTTTTTATTGCAACAACAAAAAATTTAATTAAGTATATTATTTACAAACATTTGTCTACAAAATTCACTTAAATTCTATTTCGCCCTATAAGGACGAATATACTTAATTATTGGCCTCTTACTACTCTCCTCCTTCGGCAACAAACATTGCAGGAAATTATGTGTCATAATTCCCGTAATTCCCCAAATTCTCTTATCTCCAACAATAAACACTGGCCCACTATAACTTTGTTTGAATTGAGTATATCTAAAGTTATTCGGAGAAGCTAATTCCGAAATGGGTATTGTAAAAGCGCTTTCAACTTCAACTTTATTGAGTTTAAGTTCGTTTAAGTTTAAATTCCTTATTGTGGCATAAACTGGCATAATAGAAGCTGCATTTGGTGGCTTTAACATTGGTCCACTTCCCCAAATCTCAACTCGAGATCTTGGAAGTCCAATTTCTTCTTCAGTTTCACGAAGAGCACAATCTTCGAAAGAAGCGTCTTCGGGGTCTTTTATTCCACCTTTAAAAATGGATTTATTTGAATTTGAATGTGTTTTCAAGGTTAAATGTTTGCTTTACCTGGAAATGATATTTGGTGGACATGGCGACTCAGTAAACCCGATCGGCGAGTGTACAGAATCGACGTTTCACCTTTGTCATCAATACAAACCGGAACCAACACGGAAGCTTCCGGTTGTAATCGATTTGGTTTGGTTTTTGGCATTGGAACACTTTGTAAGCATTTAAGACATTTTGAACGATTCTCTGGACTTAAGATTGACTCAGCTGAATAACTGGAAGACAATCTTATTGCTTGTTTTTGTAGAATCATTGCAACAAAACGATGACAAAAGCAGGAAAAAAAAGGTAGGTAGTAAATGAATAAAAACTTGCTTTCTTATCAAAACATTATTTTGCAAATTTTATTTAGGTACTTTCTTATGTGAATTAGAAAATTTAATCAATCACAGCCACATGTTATTGAGAAAGTTGAACATTCTTTTTTTTTTGTTTTATTTTTAGTGGAAATTGTTATGAAACAGATACAAAAATAAGATGAATAACAAATAAATAAATAGAAAATATTCAATAGCAAGATAAAAATAATCAAGTTATCAAATCGAGTTGTCAAGGTAAGTGTCAAAATGACAGATAGAAAAGGTTCGTTTGTTTTGGTTTTGATAATTAGTTGAGTTCAAATCTAGTGACCACTAGGTGGCAGTTAGATCGTTTAAGAGGAATGTACACTGAGGTTTAAAATTTGTGTTTATAATTTTTGAAGGTACACTTTTTTATGAAGAAGAGCATGAGCAGAAGCAGTGCTGCCATTTCGAAATTTATGTCGTTTTCCAAAATTATGGGAGTGATTCACTCCATTTTTGTGCAATTTTGAAATTCGTTCACTACGAATTTGAACAAGTGGAGTGATTTGACGTGTTGGCTTTGCATGTGTTTGTAATACTAAATACTAAAGAAAATAATAACACAATCTTTTTAATTCATTTTTATTGATTTTTTACAATACTTTATTGAGTTTTTTTTTTTATAAATAAATACAATTTCCTTCACAAAAAAAAAATTAAAACAACTACCCAACAATTTCTACAAATGTAGAAGTATTGGTAATCACTGCGTGACTCCTTCAAAATTTTGGGAGTGAATAATTCACTCCAAAAATTCACTCCTTTTTTCAATTTTGGAATTTAAAATCACTCCTTTTGGGAGTGGTTATATAGCTAGGAGTGACACTTTTTGAATTTTGGAAAACGACATTGAAAAAAACATGATTTCAGTTAAAAAAAAAACATTATTTGCGTCCCACCAAGTGAGATTTCTGAGCGCTCAGAGATTTTTTATGTAAGCATTGACCTACTATATATGGACTGCTAGTCGTTTGACTTTTCCATACAAAAATTGAAAAAAAAAATGATTCCACATCTTTCTAGCTCTACTAGCGGTATAACCTTAGACGGCGAAAAGAGGAAACTTTTAGTGAATGACATCTGTCGTTAAAAGGTAGTGCTTTCTCTGTTTTTCTATATTTGTTCCTTTCGCACTTCGTCAAAAATGTTGCACTTATTCTCCGCTTTTTTTTAGGGCGCTAGTATCGCGAAGAAACAAGTGGAACCAACCTGAATATGCTTCTAGCAGTCCATATATATTAAGTCAATGTATGTAAGACAAAAAATCTCAGCTGAGCGCTCACTTTCGCTTTTTCTGAGATTTCTGAGACGAAAATTTTTTGGATTCAATTTCTCAGATTTCTTTCTCTTTCTTTAATTTTTTTTCTGTTTTTTTTTATGTTTGTCTTTTGATGGTTTGCAGTTATAAAAATGCTAAAAACATGCTTGCTTCACGAAATAACTTAATTTGAAATAATTTTTTTATCACAATTTAATATTTGAAGAAAAGTTGCAATTGTGTGAAGTTGCAGTTGAAGTGTTGGATTTTTGAAAAAAAAAAAAATAAAAAATTGGATTCATGTGAGAAACTTGTTCCACAATATTAGGTCTGTTTGTGTACTGCTTAAAACAGAAATATTTCTACTTTTTTCAACAATTTCAGCCCAATTCCTGTTTGGTTGGGTACTCTGGAATGGTGTAGTTGTACATTACTTTTGACAAAAGTAGAAATATTTCTGTTTTAGGCAGTACCCAAACAGACCTATTATTTTGCTCTCTTTCAAAATAACATTGAGCCCTCAGAGATTTTTACTTGGTGGGACGCACCTATTATTTTTAAAAATTATGAAAACAAAACTGATAGAAAATGAACAACCACTTTGTGACTAGGGAGGAATAAAACAAATTATTTCGAGTTCATTTAATAAAAAAGTATTAATAGCTAAAGTATCAAACGTACTTTTTTGCCAAAAAGTTTAAAAGTGAAAATTTTTAAATTAATTTTATGATGCAGAAAACAAAGATTTTGGCTTCAAAAATTTTGATTATGTTATTTTTCGAAAAATTGGCCTTGTAGGAAAAAATAATTTTTTACTTTTCTAATTTTCTCCTCGCTTTTTTCAAAGGAAGTCGTACGAAATCCCTGAAAAAAAATATCCCCATGAGACAAAATCTCCCAAAAAAATAGTCCAATTTGCCAAAATCTCCAAGAGAAAATCTCCATGGATAAAATCTCCAAAGAAACAATTTTTTTTGCCAAAATCTCCACGAAATCTCCAAATCCCCAATGTCCAGTTTCGTCTACAACTAACACCGTTACTCTTGCAGCAGGGACATCTGGACTAACATATTTGCTCCTATAAAGCTTTACAGGTGTTAATCTTGCTCCTGTAAAGCTTTATAGAAGGGATAATGTTTGTTGGGATGCCATTCTTTTACCATTTTTCATAAAAACTATGGATGGGATTATTGTACGAAGAACAAATTAAAGACGGAAAAAGCTAATTATAAGAGGGTATGGCTATCATTTCCATTCAAAAACAAAAAAACCAAATTATTATGTCCAAAACAAATATGTTCAAGTAGTGAATCATGCGATTAAATCGCGTGATTTCAAAAAAACTTACATTGAAAAACTCTTGTGCAATAAAGTACAATGTAAAACTCCTGTAAAGTTTCTCATCAATAGTCGAAAGTGGTATTCGATCCTATAAGTGTGCGAAGAAGTAGGTACTGATAATTTTTTACCGTGGGTAGTACATCAGCTTTATAGGTGCGAATAGCCCTTTGGGCAAACTCGGATGCAAAAATATTAATTGGGTTGACCGGGCCATAGTGAAATTAAAAAGTGTTCTTTTTCAATTACAATAATATTCTTGATGATTTGCATAAGACTTGTCCTTCTTCTTACACAAGTCAAATAATAGTTTGCATTGCATTGAACCTTATACAAGTTACATTGTTACATGGGATATTCTTTTTGTTTCGTTATAAGTTTTAGCCCTTCATTTTTGTTCACAAATTTGCATCCTTAAATAGGTTTTAGGATCAAACATTTTGCTACTTGAAATTATAATTCGTCATGAAGACTTTTTTCTTTCATAAATTTGCATCATAAAACAGGTTTTAAGGTCATATTTTTTGCTTCGTGAAGTCCTCATTCGTTATGAGGGCTTTTTTCTAACATAAATTTGCATCTTTAAAGCGGTCTTAAAGTCAAAGTGTTTGCTTCGTGAAGTGCTCATTCGTCATAAAGACTTTTTTCTTTCATAAATTCGCATCTTAAAAGAGGTCTTAGTTCAAAGTGTTTGCTTCGTGAAGTGCTTATTCATTAAAAAGACTTTTTTCTTTCATAAATTCGCATCTTAAAAGAGGTCTTAGGTCAAAGTATTTGCTTCGTGAAGTCCTCATTCGTAATAAAGATTTTGTTCTTTCCTAAATTCGCATCTTGAAAGAGGTCTTAGGTCAAAGTATTTGCTTCGTGAAGTCCTCATTCATCATTAAGACTTTTTTCTTTCATAAATTCGCATCTTAAAAGAGGTCTTAAGGTAAAACTTTTTGCTTCGTGAAGTCCTCATTCGTTATGAAGGCTTTTTTCTAACATAAATTTGCATCTTAAAAGCGGTCTTAAAGTCAAAGTGTTTGCTTCGTGAAGTGCTCATTCGTCATAAAGACTTTTTTCTTTCATAAATTCGCATCTTAAAAGAGGTCTAAGTTCGAAGTGTTTGCTTCGTGAAGTGCTTAATAAGCAAAAAGTCTTTTTAATGAATAAGCACTGCTTATTCATTAAAAAGACTTTTTTCTTTCATAAATTCACATCTTAAAATTAATTTTTAAAACAATCAAGTACAATTTTCTCCTTGTTTTTTTTTTTTTTTATTATTAATTTTAACAAATTACGAGAATGAAAATTCTCAAGTTTTATATATTCATTCAATAACTTCCTCAATCTTTACACACAATTTTCATTAAATCTAGTTTTTTTTTGTTTTTAATTTTGTTTTTCCTTTCTTTCTCATTTAATGTTAATTTTAATGAAAAACTATTTTTTTATATATATAATAGAGATCTCTACAATAAATATAAATAGTCTATTTTTTATATATAATATAATATATTAAATTTTTCCAGTACAAGTACACGTGTATTTCTATTCATATAACTACTGATAAATCCATAAACTAATTCATTAAATAACTAGTAATCTCTATGTAATAGAAAATCAATTTTTATATATAGAATTTTTGTTTTTATTTTTTTTTTTTTAATAATATTACTTATATTCCAACAGAATTTTATTTTAGAGAGTTTTTGTTTTTTTTTTTGTTTTTTTGTAAGTATAAATAGTTTTAAATAATTTAAAATTTTTTTTATTAATAATAATTAAAAAAGAAAATCAAAGGTAGGTCGATCTATAAACTATAATTTATACTAACTAATTAAGGAGGTACTCTTAGACTAAAGTCTGATTAAGTTCCTATTTTTTTTTTTCTTGTATTGTTTTTTATTTGTGTGATTTAACATTTCTTATGTTTTTATTTTTTTGTTAATTTTATTTTTTTATTTAGTAAATTGTCTATAATTTTATATTGTAAAAACTGTACGTGACTAATTATATACCTATGTGTATGTTCATAAATACGAATTGACAAGTGAAATTAGTTTCTTTCTTATTTTTATAAATAAATTAAAAAAAAATTCTAACATTTTTGTTTTTTTTTTTTTTTTTTTTTTTAATCTTAATTTTTAGGTATTAGTTTATTTGGCACAAATATTTCTTTTATATTTTAGATTAAACAATTTTTCATTTGTTAGGGCAAAAACTAATTTCTATTTATTATTGAGTTTTTTGTTTTGTATTAAATTTTATTAAATCACTTTTTAATGCTTGGTTTGGTCGGATATTTATATTTTATTATTATTTTATTTTTTTTTTAATTTGTATTTAGTAGTTTTTTTTTTTTTTGAAACAAAGTCTTATACCTTCATAGACGTTGGTATATTAGAGATTTATTTAATTCAATAAAATGCAAAACAAATGTAAGAAAAATTGTTAAAGGGAGATTTGGTTTTGGTTTGAAGATTTATTCGCTGATTCAGAGAGATTATTTAGAGTTTGCTAAGAACTAGGGAAAGCTTTAGACGTTTATTTCGTTTATGTACATTCAAAAAAAGGTATTGAATACTGTCACCTGGCCAATTATCAATTCTCAAACCTTACATAGTGCTTGAATGGTAATATAGAGAGTTTGAGATTTTACACTTAAAAGCAGTCCGGAATTGAATTACTTCCCTATTCAACTAAACGAAATCCTTGAGATTCAACGTCTCAACGTTCCTTTCTTGTTGGTTGCATACAAGATGATTTTGGAAAACTTAGATTTAGTCATTTTACAACCTACGGGCTAAGATGTAGGATGGATGATGTATTTCATCGTCAAGTACAAAAAAAATTTGCCTTATTTTATCTATGTCACTTTTGAGGTGCATAGTCCCTATAAATTGTATTTGTCGAAGACAAGCGCACGTTAGGTTAGTTTAGGTAAATGCTTTTACTAGAAAATTGGTAAAGTATGAACTACTATTTTATCCTCGTTTTGTCCATGTCAAGAATAGTTTATACTTATTTACTCTCTAGTACATTGTACAGTCGACTCATAGGCAAATTCGACTAAGAGGGAGTCGAAAGTATTTACTATTTATTATGTATATCCCCGAGTAAAAATGGAATTCCTCCGCACCACACCGCTGCACCACGTCCGCACTATTTCAGTTTGTGCGGCGGTGGTGCGCCGAAATTTTCCGCCAAGTGGCGGGGCACAATGGGCCCAAAGGACCATTTGCGTCTCAAAAATGGTTTTTATGAAATTTTAATTTTTGGTAATTTCTTTACGGAAATGAGTCAAGGGAAAGTTAATCTATATGTTTTCATTGAAAATTGATTTTTAAAATGAGTTTCTCTACTACAAAATTGTATCTGAAGTCTCCACTTGAAAATACTTTAGTTTGAGAAACAAAATAAAGCAAATCTTCACGATACGTTTTCAAAACTATATTTGAATAAATTATATAAGTGTTGTATATCGTTGGAAAGCTAATTTTAACTGCTATTTATATTGCTGAAAATAAAAATTTTTTAAAATATATTTTTAATTAATATTATTGTTTTCACACAATAAGCTTTTATTTGCAGTTTTTTTTAATTTCGAACTGAGTTTTAAATGTTTCCGCTGTCTTCCGCTGTCTACTTTTTTCACAATTTTGTTCTTTGGTTTATGTACTAAAAGATACAAAAAGAATTGGCTGCTTTTATCTGCTTTTCTTTCATAGAGAACGATATATCTGTCGAAAGACATAGTACAAACAAACGTATTTTGGTGCATCCTGACCTGTTTCAATACATATCTTGAATTCTATTGATCGCACTGTCAAGATTGATGTCTTCAGGCCTTGGGGATGACAGAGCATCAGTCCTTATATTCAGAATGTGATTTTGTGTTATTTTAGCCTACTCACATTAATTGGAAAACTCGCGATATTTAACCCCTCGGAAACCATATAAAGCCGCGATTTAAAGCTGCCAGACTTTTGAATTCGTTATTAAAACGCATAAGGCTATAAAACTGCATACTCACATTTTGGTTATACCTCCACTCCCAAAATTTGCTGTGGGCTCTTAGACTTAGTATATGCACCCGAAATTGAAGATATTTGTACTATTAGAAAAAGTCTAAGGTAGCAGAAAAATGTTAGAATTTCATATTGTAATTGTTGAAAAAAATTTCATCTATGGAAAAAGTTACATAGAGATTTTATTCACTGATTTTGATTTTACTCGAAAATTTTCAAAAGAGCCGTTTTAAGTATTTAATTAAGAAGGATTTTCGTGAAAATTGACAGCCAGTTTTTTTTTTTGTGATTTCTTTTTTTGCTCTTTTCTCAAAAGCGTAGTTTTTTTACTATTTCACTTTGCCTTACAAACGACTTTATTTAAAATGAGTATAATCAATATTTTTCTTATAATTTTTCAATAAAATAGCTTTAATTTCAAATAACGTAACACAAACAAACTACATTGAAATGTATTTTTTCTTTATTGCATACTCATAAAAATAATTAAGTAATTTTATGACACGAAAGGAAGGCCTTTATTAAATTAAGAAACCAGTTTTATCTTATTTTGCAAAATTTGAGAAAATAATCTTTTAAGATACAAAAGTTACAGATTTTTGAGACATTCTAGCCTAGTCAAAATCGATTTTTTTAGCTTTGAATAAACGTTTAATACTTAAGTAAAAATATTAGCTAAAAAACAGTGTGACAAATAATTTATTAAACATTTCAGGTAATATATTCCTAATTTGAGTTAATTATTTTCAGACTCGATAAAATGACAGATTTTTGGAACGCCATAGTCGAGCCAAAATTGTACTTTTTGAACTTTGCCTAGCTTTTCAAAGCTCAAAAATAATTTGCATTAAAAAAAAACTACGCTCAATGATTTCTGATATAATAAAGATTATATGTTCCAAATTTGGTTTAATTATTTCAGGAGACAAAAAAGTTACAGATATTTTTAAATACCCAAATC
This sequence comes from Episyrphus balteatus, assembly GCF_945859705.1. NCBI lineage: Eukaryota > Metazoa > Arthropoda > Insecta > Diptera > Syrphidae > Episyrphus > Episyrphus balteatus. The sequence goes on along the minus strand of NC_079135.1, from coordinate 98,750,797 downwards.
AAGCGAAAATCGTACTTTTTGAACTTTGACTAATTTTTAAAAGCTTAAAAACAATTTTAATTAAAAAAAAAAAAAGTAAGTTGAATGATTCATTATATATCAAAGACATTATATTCCAAATTTGAAGCAATTATCACAAAAGACAACAAAGTTACAGATTTTTGAGACGCCTAAGGCCATATGGGCCCACTGTGCGGTGGTGCAGCTGTGGTGCGCGATCAAGATTTATTTTATATTTTTTTCTTTAAAAATTAAATTTCTATTTTTACTCGGGTCACCCAGAGTGTGTTTTACAACCAAGGTTAAAGGCTGGAGCTTCAGTTATTTTACGGGGCCACCCTTATCGTGAGACTTCTTCCAGTAGTACTACGTCGCTTTCACTGTTATTGCGGTTTTGAACAAGCAACCTAGCGAATGGGATGATAAACTCTAACACAAAATAGCTTTCCTGATTTTTCTACTTAACTTGGACTAACTAGCATTTTTACTTACAAATTTGTTGTTGTTTATTAGGTTTCTTTCGAAATTTTCCACTCACGTGCACTGGCTATTGTGTAGACCACTCACATTTAGAACATTGGTTTTATTATTTTCCTTACAATTCTTATACCGTTTTTATATTGTAACTAAAATTTCAAAGCTTATAGCACCTTCCAAATTAACGCGTGTTTTCTTTTGATAGAGGGTAAGAAGTACAACAAATAGTGCAAAGTTTTTTTTAAAGACAAAAATAGCTGTCGGGAAGGCTTTTGTTCTTATCGTTACAAAAATGTCACTTCATTTAAAAATAATTGTAAACACAAATTAAATTTTTATAAAAAGCGATTTTAGCATACCCGTCTACCAATATCCTTAAACTTTCTTAGTAGTAAATTTTTTCTGCAAATCATAATTCACATTCACTTATGACCAGCATATTAAGACACGAACAAATGGAAAATCCTCCGAAAAATTGGGTTCTTCTTTAATAAAATACTGCACACAAACTGAAGTGCGATATGGATTTAAGCTATCCTTCATTTAGAGATACCAGACAATAACTGTACTACAGGAAATAGGGAGCTGGAAATGGGTCATCTGAGAATTTTTGGAAAGGATTTGAATTTGATATTTAATATAAAGAAGCGCATTAAGACGAACAAAAAAATATATTTTTTTGTCTCAAAAACGTGTGGTTTGGCCGCCATTTTGAAAAATGCGTTTTTGCTATTTTCTCGGCTTCTGTTTATCGTAGAATGGATTTTTTTCTTTTGTTTTGTAGAAGAACGTATTCTTAAATTTTTGTATTAAATAATTTTTTTTTGTAAAGTTTCTCTATGAAAAGTTATTGACGAAAACATGTAAAATTTTCGGTGATGATCGTGGTTTTTACACTTCTATTCAGTTTAGGTTCATCTAAGCGAAATAGTTCTCATAATAACATTGATACAACTCTAAATTTCCTACATTTTGGTATATTAAGTTTTCTTGTACGTCCAAAACTATTTCAGTTATAACCTGACGAAATCAATATTTTGGTTGGCTACAATGAAATTCTGGTGAAAAAAATTAAACTTTTTTTTTGCAAAAGAACCAAAATATACTTTTCTGAATGTTTTTGGGGTGCTGAATTTGAATCCGAAGTCAGAAAAAGCCAAAGACTAACTCAAATTTATCTTATAGGTAAGCTTGAACTTAAGATATCTCCGTCAGTAAAAGAGATATCGGAAAGATTTAAACAGTTTTTGGAAGAAAAAAAGCAGTTCTTACAGACATAATTACAAATAATTCTGAAATAAATTGCTACACATTATAGCCCAACCTCAAAAACTATAAAAATAACGTTTTTTGGCGTTTTATAACGGTAATATTTAAAAAAAATAAGGCCAATAAAATTTTTCTGACTTCGGATTCAAAATCAGCACCCCAAAAACATTCAGAAAAGTATATTTTGGTTCTTCTGCAAAAAAAAAGTTTAATTTTTTTTTTCTCAACAGAATTTCATTGTAGCCAACCAAAATATTGATTTCATCAGGTTATAACTGAAATAGTTTTGGACATACAAGAAAACTTAATGTACCAAAATGTAGGAAATTTAGAGTTGTTTCAATGTTATTATGAGAACTATTTCCCATAGATGAACTTAAACTGAAGAAAAGTGTAAAAATCACGATCATCACCAAAAATTTTACATGTTTTCGTCAATAAATTTTTATAGAGAAACTTTACAAAAAAAAAATTATTTAATACAAAAATTTAAGAATACGTTCTTCTACAAAACAAAACAAAAAAATCCATTCTACGATAAACAGGAGCCGAGAAAATCACAAAAACGCATTTTTCAAAATGGTGGCCAAACCACACGTTTTTGAGAAAAAAAAAATTTATTTTTATGTTCGTCTTAATGCGCCTCTTTATATTATATATTAAATATTAAATTCAAATCCTTTCCAAAAATTCTCAGATGATTCCCTAATGCCTGTAGTACTGGTTAAAGAGGAGTTTTATGTTATTTGAGGAATGGACAATGTTGGGAGCTGGACGAGTTCAGCTAGCTTTTTTTAAATTATTTCAAACAAAGTGACTGTGTTAGAGAAGTTTGAAGAAAAATTGGAAATACAATTTTACCCATAAACAGAAACTCTAGAATTGTATTCTACAAAGGCTCCAAATTTATAAAGCTCAAAAGCTATAGGTTTTCAGAGTGATTTAGTGATTATAAATTAAGAGTGGTCGAACTCATAAGTTGGTTATGAGCCTTTTGAGTTATAAAAGAATGAGTCACAAAGAGTGAATCCTTTAATGTTGCGTTTCAGGCTTTTTCTAAACTGAAAAGATTTTGACATTTTGCTGAATCAGCAGATTTGCAAAGTTTCTGTATTTTTTTTTTTTTTTAACGAATTTTCCAACTGTCAAAATGAGATTGAACCCTTTTTATTTGATCTATGTACTTAAAATAAAACGACTATAAAAAAAGCTTCCAGCCTTTCGTTCAACAACCGAAGGCCTCCCCAGTTGCATAGTTTCTAATTACATTATATTAGAGAAAAGTGGAGTTAACAGAAATAGATACATTATATAGAAAATTAGAAAACCAAATAAAAAAAAAATATCGAAAAGAAACATTTTCACAGTTATGTTCATTTTTATGCTTATTAATAGGTATTGTTTTTTCCTCTATAATAATAATGAATGTTGTGGTTCAGTAGAAAATCTTATCAAAAAACTATTTCAACTAATCTATTGTGTATTTTTTAAAGTTTTCACCATTTAACGTTAAATCATTCTATTAGACACTACTTTCGTTTTTACTTGATGTCGTCGCTGCCGTCGATACAAACGCTTTCACACTTCCCGTCGATCCATTACTACTCCCACTAAATTTACTACTATTCACCGGATATACACAACTTTTCCGTTTGACAAAACTTGGCGATGGCGAAGCTGATGACGTCCTTTCTGACAAATTAGCCAAAAGCGGTAGTGATTCGTTACGCGAAAATATTCGTTCTTCGGTGGAATTACGCTTGCGCATTAGGCCTGAACGTTTTTGTACTTGAATGAAATTGTTAGTTGTAGTTGATGATGGTTGATGGGGATTTGGTGATGATTCTTGTGACAAAAGTGAAACATCTTCCGAAGTTGTATCGACTACAAGTGGATCGTAAACAGGAAAGTGTGATTCTAACACACCAGGACGGCGTTGATCCACCGCCGCCGTTGTATCAGCAGCAGCAACATGATGACCATTCGATGATGGCGGAGGAGTATTTTGTGTGGAAGGTGGAGACTGATGCAGACGGATGAGGTTTTGCGGTGTCGAAAATCGATCCAGGGACGAATTGGCACTGTAATAGGTGTCCAGTGATCCAATATTGATCTGCGATTGTGGCGCCATTAAAACTTGGCATTCACTGTGATCTTCTAGTTGACAACAGGTGGAGCCACTGCGACATGGACAGCCGGGACAGGAACTTACACATTCTCGATCGAGTATTTGACTATCACTGAAAGTAAGCTTCTTCCCAAGCTTTTTATTGGTCGCTGATGAGCCGTTATCATCGATCTGATCGGCAGATTTGGAGCTGTTTTTCCGTTTCTTATTCGGGAGGGTTTTCGAATGGCTAAATGCAGATTCAAAGCTTTCGTCGCTAGAATCCTCCCGGCTATTATTTCGCATTGGTATCACCCGTGGGAATGTTACAAATACTTGACCCATCCGTTTGTATTGGTCTTGATACCGGGAATCATCTGCACAGCTTGATAAGTTCTCTGTGAGTTTCGGAGCTCGTCGGAGAATTTTAGGCGTGTGCAGTTGAGACTCGTAAATATCCTCCATCAGTTCTTGGTTGCCATTTTCGCTTATGGACATGTTCTGCAGATACCTTTCGATACTGTTGGCCAGACTCATGGCAGCACTTGTGCGGGACGAAATACTTGAGATCTCAGACAGTGTTTCAGGACTGGCCAATGGAGCCAGTCCGAACCAGTCATCATGGATTAGATCCACAGCTTTGGGGCAGTCTGATGCCCTTCGAAGAGGGGCTAGAGGCAGACTTGTTGGCTTTTTACCCGCTCGCGCTGATTGCTGCCGATGAAGTATACTCTTGGCGGGTAATTTTGGGGACGGTGATTTGGTAATATCTGAAAAGTTTAGGGCCATATCAAAGGCGACCGCCTTCGGTTTGTGCAAAATAGGACAGTCCAAGGGTGGACAATCTGTCATTATGACAGTTGTAGCTTCGCTAGGTACAGATGGACTGCGGCCATTTGTGCCGCATGTCGCTTGACTCTCATCCATCATGCTTGATATGTCGTATTGCTGCATTGAAGAGCTCATTTGACTGCGACCAAACAGACTACCCGCTATGGAGGATGCTTTGCTAGATCCTGCTCCGCAGGATAGAGGCAGCGATGGGTGCATATCGATGGGGCTCTGCAAATTGGTGAATGAAGTTTCGAGGCAGAGTTTGTGTGTAGTGTTGGGAGTTGATACGGAGTTGGTTATATTTGAAATGGGACTCTGAGCCCGTTGATTGTTTGAACAGTAATTGGTGGTTGAATGTAGGCCATTTGAGGTGAGCAAATGTTCTAATGTTGCATCATTGGGTAATGTTTGAAAGGCATTCGATGTTTGTCTTTGGGGTTTTCTGGGACCGCTTGTAGTTACAACCTAAATTGGAAAGTTGATATGAAATTTGTGATTAGTTTTTTTTTTTGTTATAAAAATGGGGTGTTGGCAAATGGAACTAAGACTGCAGTGGATTATACAAATAAGTGAATAATACCAAAATATTAAAAAGAAAGTAAAAGAGAAAAAATAAAGAAATAATGGAAAATTGACTTAAAAAAAAATATGCGCAGTATATGGACAAGTTCAATTTGCTATTCACATCGATTGCAAACGAAATGGGAAAAAACACTCAATATATAACATCAGTTTCAAAAAAGTGAGGCGTATTATAATAAAGAAAGCATTTTTTAAGTGCCAAAAATTATAAAGAAAAATTAACGCAAAAAAAATGTTTGCTAAGCTTTTTAAGAAAAAAAAGTATCAGAAACCCAGCAACAGATTGGTTTTGATTGTTGGGGCTGTTGTATGATAAGACTTGGCAAACTTGTGTGCACCCCGAGATTGGAAATACACGTATACAAAAAAAAATTCCCTGAATTTCATGCCTCTAGCTCAATTTTTCCCCGGTTTCGTGTCCATACAGTGAAAATTTCTTTGTATTTTGCAGTTTTAAACCTTTCATAATTTGCAAGTTTCAAAAAGGTGAACAAGAAAACAATCGCTTTCAGTTTTTTTCTCCATTTTTAAAATAATGATGAAATATTTCTTAGTGATTATTTAAAAAAAGTGACAAAAACTCAAAAAAAAGTCAACTGTTCGGGTCTTATTCTTGGTATTTAAAGCTTTAAGCGTGTACACTGTACAAAAAATAACTCTAAACATTATTCGCTTTAATTTTACAAAAAAACACATGGTTTTTACTTCAAACTCAATCCAAATTAACAATGACTTTCGACTTCACGGTTCTATTTCCACATTTTAACTATGCAAAGAAAAATAGAGGAGCAGTGACGGTCTAAAATACATTCACCTTTAATGGGTCTCGCTAAAGGTTTTTAGAACGTTTCTTCCAAGCTACAAACTGGAAATGATTAATTTGTTGCCCGATTCACTTTACTCAAATTCATATTATGAAAAATGTGCAATGTTTAGGACAGTAAAGTATAAAGACCTTATGTGACAGTTTACGCAGAGGAAAAAGTAGGGAATAAGAGTTTATGTTTAACATAAATTATTTAACTTTCGATCCAGCAAATGGCCCTTAATTACCTACATAAAATCATTACACAACTCACTTCTAAACCGCGTATTTGAAAAAAAACATCGGACAAATGTAGCTACACAAGCAAGACATTATAACTCTTCGAACGTATACAAAGGAAAAGTCTAAATTTTACCCAAGAACCGGATTTTATTCCTTATAATAATTTTTGTACAGTAAATTTTCTAAAATTTAGAAAAATTCCATTACTTTTTTAAGCTATTTTTGAAAGTGTGATTTTCGAAGAGATTTAGGTCCAATTTATTCACACTCCATTAAATTTAAAGTCGCCATTAAAAAAGGGAAATTTTAAAATTTGTATGCGATTTGACAGTTTTATAATTTTTAATAGAGCCTTTAAAAATAATGGAGAGTGAATAAATTGGGCCTTAGAAACTTAAAATTTTTAAATACATAGTTTAAAATTTTTTGGCCATAGTGAAATTTTATTCAAAGTCAAAATTTTTAGCTCAAAAAATTAAAAGATCAACTTGAATAAAATTTCTGTTAGGGTTGGCTATGGATTTTTCGAATATTTTGCTCAGGTTTTCCATATGTAGAAAAATCAGACTATTCACAAAACTAAAAATACTAAAAACATTTATTGCCTTGTTTTTTCATAAACTTATACATAAGAAAAAAAACAATAATTTATAAACGATCAATGTTCAGCAAAAAGGGGCTACTAAGAGCCAGTGCTAACTTTTGACAGCCAGACTTTGTCCTTTAAAACGTAAAAAAGAGTTAGAGACAAAATATTTTTAAACTAATATCAAACATCGAGACAAAAATTTGAACATTTTGTCAAAAGTCTTCTTTTGATTTGGAAATAGCATGGGTGTAAAAATAATATCAATTTAACAGCCAAAAATATTCCATATAAGAGGTTCCATGACAACATACGAGTGATCAGTTAAAATATTCCAACTTTAAACATGCAAATCGAAAAAAACAGATGTTTTTTAATTATGAGGACTCGCAATATCTAAACTGATTACTCTTATCGAAAATGCTGTAAATAGCAAAAAGAAAACACTTTTTCGACTTTTGACAAATTTCAAAATCAGCTAAAATAGACGATGGTATTACATTCACATATGATACATGATTTCAAGGTATAACGTTCATATCTATGAAAAAATAGTGGTATTTTTTGGGAAAAGGGGAAATTTTGGGATATGCACTAAAAAACATCCTGGTACAAACTTGGAATTATTGCTAATAGGCTAGTTTTTTTGTTTCTATCTTCGTTTGGATATTCTATAACTTATGTCAAAATCTAAAAAAATCTCATGTCCGCAAGTCCTAATTTTTCTGGTTTGAAGATAAGGTGCAGATTTTAAAAAATTGAAAAACAATACTTCAGGTCAGGTCAGATCAACATGAATAAGGTGCATTACTATTCAGGGATGGTGAAGGTTGACTTGTTTTTGTTTTTGATTTTGATTTTTGTTGGAATAAGTGTTAAAAAATGCCTATAAATCGTGTGGGTTATGTTGGTATACATATAAAAATCTAAAGTTTTCTTATTATTTTCTTCAAATCTTAGTTTAACCTGGAAAATAAGGACTTGTGGATATGAGATTTTTTTAGATTTTTGACATAAGTTATAGAATATTCAAACAAAGATAAAAACAAAAAAATTAGAATATAAGCAATAATTCCAAGATTGGAGCAGGTTGTTTTTTAATGAATATCCCAAAATTTCCCATTTTCTCAAAAATGCCATTTTTTCATAGACATGAACGTTTTTCACATTGCATCGTTTTTATTCTTAATGATATTGGATATAAAAACCTTCATGCAAAATTTAGTTCCTCTACAATAACTTTTAAATGTTTTTCAGTAGTAAGTTTGCAACAACTGTTATAATAATATGGGTTGACAGAGGAAAAACAGGTATAACTTTTTTCAGAGACGTCAGATTGCCTTGATTTTAGATTTTTTGGAATCAGTATTAAAAAATACCTTGAAATCATGTATCATATGTGTATGTAATATCATCGTCTATTTTAGCTTATTTTGAAAATCTCCATTTCGCGCTTTGACCTTGAAAATTGCGACTTGCGGACATGAAATTTTTCTAGACTTTTAAGGTATGTTAAAGAATGCCAAAACGAAGGTATTGAGTAAAAAAAAAATTTATTAGCATTAATTACGAGGTTAAACCCTTACTTGACTGGATTATTTCAGTTTTTTTGATTTAACTAAACCAAGCCAAGCTTTGAAAAGGTTCAAAGTAGTGATATGGGAACTATCGAATAAAAACTATCAAACTATCGCTAGTTGTAAAATATTCATTCATTCGATAGTTTGAAATCATTCATTCATTCATTCATTTAGTTACTATTTTCATTCGAATAGTTTTTCCATTCGATAGTTTTTTATTCGATAGTTTTCTCATTCGATTAGTTTATTTTGTTCGATAGTTTTTTCATTCGAATAGTTTTCCTAAACGATAGTTTTTCATTCGAATAGTTTTTTTAAACGATTGTTTTTTTTATTCGAATATTTTTTTTGATTAGATAGTTTATTTGATAGTGTTTATCCGATAGTTTATTCGATAGTTTTTATTCGAATGAATGAATGAATGAACTATTCGATAGTTCAAATCATTCAGTTACTAACTATCAATAGTTCAAATCATTCGATAGTTCCCATCACTAGATCAAAGACACTTTTCATAGGAAATTAAATTTTCTATCAAGTTATGATGGTTAAAAAATTTTTAAAATTATTTTTGACTATAATTCTTTCTAACCTAAAATCAATGAAAAAAAAAAGATAAAAAATTGAGTAAATCCATTAATAAAATAAAGCAGAGGAAAAATCCTTTCATAATATGCAATTTTTAATTTTTTTTGTCAAGAAACGACTGAAATGTACCTTTCCAAAAATTAGAACTTTTTCTATATTTTTGACTTTTTTAAGTTGAAAGCAGGTTTTTAAAATTCGAAAAAAATCGTAATAATTGGTTAGTTTTAGACTTTTAAAGTAAACAGACCTCGAGGGATTGATTTAATATAAGTCTTGAACGAATTTGTTTTATTCAAAAGTAGGGTCTATTCGATAGAATATTAATTTGAAATTCAGTATTTGTAAATATAACATTCTGAACAATAGGATTCAAAATAATAGAAAAGTAGAATAATGGAATAACATAAAATAAATATAATGTTTATTAAGAATTTTTGATTCCTATACAGAATTTTGGAAAAAATCTCTTAAATTTCGGTACAAACAAATTTCCACATCGAAAATCCGGTTAATCTTTACGTCACCTAGTTTTTTTTTAAATTGAATTCATAATGAAGAAGGACATTCCTCATTGTGTAATTTAAAATTCATACGACTGAAAATATGGAAAATATAACTTTAAACTCTTTATCTGACACTAATCGAAGTACAGCGTTCTTTCAATGGAACTGAACTTCACAATAATTTTTGTCTGGTCTTTGTAAACTTGTATCTCTTATAAGCAAAACACTATATCATTGAAGTTACTGTTTTTGAAGTATTTTTTAATTGCACTTTTAAACAGCAACTCCGTATCAAATTTGTGCTTAGATTTATTAAAAAAATAAAAAAATAAAAAAAAGTGATATATAGTTACAATAATGCCACGATTATAAAACTAATAAAATATTTGTATTATTATGAATTAATATTAAAATTTGAACACCAAGGGAATCAGCAAAATACACAATCATATCGAGATATAAATTTTTATATATAAAATGTTCTAGTACAAAAAAAAAAAAAACACAATAAACTTTTTGTTTTGAATACCTGGTGTCATAAATGAGCTTTGAATTCAAATCTACGCTAGTCATCGAATCACTTCGGGTGCCATAATTTTTAATTTGATCTTTATGTATCGCGACCTGTTTCATATAGATACATTTTGTGTATAGGTACATTTTTATCCAAAAAACAAAAACAAAAAAATATATAAATTTATTAAAAAATTCAACCATAAAAATTTATGAATTAATTTTGAATGATTTTTTTTTTTTTTTTTTGTTTAAGAAGCAAGGATTTTAAGCAGTAAAATACATTTTTTTTTTAAATTAATTAAATTGCATTTATAACACCATTAAGGATTTTTTTTTTATGTTTTTCACTCAATTTGGAATAAGTTAACACACTTTTTCCATAAAAATTGAAATAAATGTAGATGCAGATTGTATTGTTTTTGTGAATTTTCTTAATATAAATTTATTTAATTAGTCTTTTTTGGTTACTTTTGGTGCAAATTGTGTAACAACATTACGTGCAGGTTTGGTTTTTGTTTTAAACAAAATTACAGTTTTTGTTTACTCTTGCAGTTTATACTTTTTATTTTTTTTATTTAGAGAAGAAGACTAGAGAAGCTTAAAAGTCATTAAGGTCCAAAAACCAGGCCAACCAACATTAATGGGACACAAACTAAAAAATATGCGAAAATTAATTAAAAAAAATAAAACAAAATAAAATAAAAAAAAATTAAAAGTTTTAACAAAAATATTTAAAAATTTTATTCAACAACATAGGTGCATTTTTTTTTACAACAAATAAAGCTTAGTCTAAAATAATTTGGGGATAAATAAGTTGTCATTTTATATTATTGTTCAGTTTCTTCTTCATTTTTACCATTAACAAAAATTAAATACTTTTTTTCAAATGTGCAACAACTTTTTGTCTTGTTCGAGTGCTTATTAAACTAAATTGAAATTATAAAAAAAAAAAAAAATAACAAACTTATTAAAAATAAACAAAAGTTAATTTTTTTACATCAAGCATTCATAAAATACATTTTCCATTTGAGTTAAAACAAAAATAAATAAATAATTAAGTTTTTTAAATTAAAAAAAAAAAAATAATAATAATTATAATAATATCAAACTAAATACTCTTTCATAACACAATATAGTAATACAATAAACAAAATAAGAAGGCAATTTAAACATAAATATTTTTTTTTTAATTTTTAATTTTAATTTAGAGGTAATTTTTTTCAGTTTTTTTTTTTATAAATTAAACAATTTCAGGCGGTTTCTCCACATAACCAATTACCTTTTTTAATGCCGCCAAAACTTTATCGGGCATATGATCCTGCAACATTACAGGTGAGATAAGTACTTCATCAAAGTCTGTTGAGTCGGCCCAGATAGCCTGATAGACGGGTTCTTTGTTTTTAAGCACGTGTCTGGATAAAAAGAAATTATTTTTATATATATTATTTTTTATATTATTATATAAGATTAGAGTTTATATAAGAACATGCGTGTTATGTAGGTACTTTTTTTTAATTATTGAGATAGAAAAATTGAAGATATTGAGTTCGAGTTTGAAAGCAACATGCATTCATTTATATATGTACATTAATGCAATAGAATATAGAATTTGCTATCGCAAAGTTGAAAAATTTCTATCATTTTGTAATATTTTACGGAATTATTAGGGAAAAGAGATAGAAACTTTTGAGTCCAAATACGTATAAAATTAAAAAATATTAGAAAACTAGGAAACACGTGCATGTAGTACACTTTCTTCATAGTTTGTACTTTTGATGAATTTTTAAATTAGTTGAAATAGTGTTTTTTTTTACATAACTAATTAGAGGCTAAGATTGCTGATATCAGTGAGATAAGTAGCAAGGAAAATCTGTTGTTTATTATAAATTTGGATGATTTTTAACTAACAAATTATGTTTGTATGCACCCCTTGTCTCATCGAAATTTTCATTTTTATTAAGTTTAAAACATCTTCTTTTAAGCAAAAGCAGCTTTACTTTTTTCGAGGTTATAACGTACATACTTGTTACTACTTTTTTCTTTAGATTATATGATTTTGAAGCTTTCATTTCAACTTCAAAATGATGAATGGGAGATGTAGTTAGTTTACCGAAAACGAATTTCATGTTTTATGCATACATTACTTGAATATTCGAAAAAAAAACTTGTTAAGTATTATCTTCTTAAAAAACTCTAAAGACTTTATTCCTTGATTTGAAAGTATTAAAAAAAAAACTTTTTTTTCTTCCACAAGAGTGGTGTTACACCTTTCTGAGCGTGACAGTCTGTCAGTCTGTCAGTCTGTCTGTATAAGGAGCTACAGCCTGAACGGATGGACCGATCGACTTCAAACTTGGTATGTAGCATTTTTTGGAGGCTCTCCAGAGGTATTTTTGGAATTAATTTTTTGTTCCAAAAATAACGGTACCTGTCATACAAAAATTTCGAAAAGTTTAATTTTACGAAAACGGCTCCAACGATTTTGTTAAAAAAATTTAAATGTTAGTTTTTAAACGAGGTCTATCTTTTGAAGAAAAAAAAATTTGTTGAAAATCATTATTAACGGTACCTGCCATAGGACCGCTTTTTTCAAATCTGATTTTCTGCAAAACTGCTTATTGTATTTCAACGAATTTTTTTATATAAAAGCATTTATATTTTTTTAAATGTAAGCCAAAAATAAAATTTTGAAAAAAATAATTTTTGGATTTTTAAAAAAAATTTTGAAATTTTTTTTTTTGAAAAATCAAATTTTTGAAAACGGGATTGAATTTTTTTGAAATTTTGTTTTTAGATGTTGATTAGTGATTTCTACAAAATGGCATACCAATTTTATTTTAAAACTTTTTTTTCAAAGAAAAAATTAGTTTTTTAAAAAACGGCTCTAACGATTTTGAAAATTTTTTTTCTAAAAATGCACCTTAATATATAAAATAAAATTGCGTACTTGTTTTGTGGGGCGATTTGATTTCAGATATTGTTTTATTTTTTTTGAAAAATAGATTTTATTTTTTTTTATTTGTTTTTTTTTTTTTTTTTTTATATACCTACATTTCCCAAGTTTCTATATATATATTTGGTTTTCAGTTTTTGAAAAATTAATAAAAAAACATTTAAAAAAATTATTACAAATTTGTACTTTTTTTGGAATAAAATTCCAAATTTTTCTTAAACAACTGAACGTATGTATATCAATGAAAAGTTGCTTTTACATATGTACCAGTACATAACATAATGTACAAGTAGATAGCCTTATTTTAAATCAAAACTTAAATTTTCAAAAACAATATTTTTGGATTTTTCCAAAATTTTGTTTTTTTTTTCAAATATATTTTTTTGAAGAAAAAAACCTTTCATACGAGCATTTTTTTTTAATTATCCGAAGTAATGTTTTTTTTTAAACAGTCTATTGATTTAAATTCCTATTTCAAAAAATGGACCATAAGGAATCAAGTGGCATATTATTTTGGGAGCTCACATTCATTTTTTTAAATTTCCTTTTTCTTTAATTATTTGTTTTAATTATTAAATAAACTTGAACTTTAAATACATTTTATCGGTGTGAAAACAATTTTTGTTTTAAATAAAAATAAAGTAATGACATGGTATTTTAGGTATTCCTATTGTGTTGTGCACTGTTAAGCAAAAGATAATTTTTGTTAAAACTATCTCAAATGATAGGAGCTTTGGATTTTATTTATTTCTAAAATTTAAAAAATAATTGAAAAACAAAAACCTAAAATTTGATTTTACACAATTAATAAAGGTTTAAAAATATGAAAATATCTAGACTGTTTATACCATTTTAATTAAGTAATAGAAGAATCTGCTTAAAATGAATTTTGATTTTGTATCGAAATATGATTAATTATTTACATTTGGTATCTTCCTTTTCGTTGATTTGAATAAAATAGAATTATTTTTCTAGGGGGGATGGCCAAAAATCTTTTTATTAACAGACATTATGGAACGAGGAATTTGCATATAGTCATGGTATAGTCAGTTAAAACTTTAAATTTTAAGTTTGGTTAATAGTTTTTATTATTTGTATACATAAAAGGTGCATGCAAGGATTCATGGATTTCACGTTTATAAGTAGGTATATTGCATTTAACACTTTTTGTACATAGATATTTATACACAATTACTATTCAATCTATATGATTGCCTACCTCCAGCCACTATCGTAAATTTGTCTGTAAAAAGACACAAACAAAAATATAATTATTGAACAAACTTTAAAATTTTATTGAAATTTAATTTAAAACACCTAAACCTCTCATCTTAATTATGTTGCTTTAATTTACTGAAACCCAATTAACAGAAAAAAAAAACTTAATCATTGGTCGTTTAAGCTTCATTTCAAACAACCATATAAAATAACATTATCACAACGATTAAAAATATTAAGGGCTCTTTGTTTTAAAATTAATTTCTACAATTCAGTCATTTTCCGTATTTTTTTGTTTTAAATTATTATGAAAACATATTTTTCGACTAAAAAAATAAATAAAAATAATATCCTTTTTCACCGAATTTTTTTTTACAGCATTGATTTAATTTAAAGCATTAAGCTATGAAAATATATATCGCGCTTAATGCTCCACTGGAAACAATACCACCGAAAGGTACATATCTACACTATAGATTTCTCTGTCAAAAACATATACATACGAATACGTTTTTATAGTTTATGGTTCTGACCGGAAGTTTTTTTTTGTTGGTTTTTCAAACAAACAGGAAAAAAACACTTTCGAAATAGTGTTTTTAAAACGCTTGACGGGATATGGAACATATTTTTTTTTTGTATTCTGTTTACCTACATATTTTTTTTTTTACAAAAGCAAAAGCATTTTACGAATAGCACACTTTCAAGCGGTGATGATGTTAGCGGCAGTGAGTGGTACAAAAAAAAAATATGCATTTTTTAAAATAAAAAAATAAAAAGAACAACGCATCGCAAACAGAAAAAACATTGGGAAAAAGTAAAGTTAACTTACTCATCGGGCTTTGGATGGTGTCGAACAATGTGTATTATCCTTCCGGGCGGATATAGTGGTTGATGTAGTGTTAAAGCTATTGAACTGTCTGTAGGATGAGCACTTGTCGTCCTTGCTGTACCACGTTCCTATGGATGTTAAAAAAAAACGGCAAAAGAGAAAACATGTTTTGTTATTCAAATTTCATATTTTCATGTTTCATGTGCAGCATTAGGGCAGGAATATAGGTAGGTAGGTAGGTATATGAATTTATAGAGATAATGCATATTGTGGGTGGTAATGGATATAAAAGATTGTACACTTTCGGTCACTAACCTCTTGATACTGGTTTATATGGGTATCCTTGCCAGACATCTCAACAACGGACGTTGGCTCCGGTCCACAGCAACAACATATCATTGAACAGGATATAGTCTTCCACTGTTTAGAGAGATAAAAAGTTATTATTACATATATTGAATAGAGAGGTAAGTAAAAAGAACAATATGATTCTATAGGAAATTCTTGGAACAGCTTATAATAATAGTCCAGTAATTTTAGGTTTTATCTGCGGAAAAATTCCTACTGGGCTGAATTTTGGTATACAGCTTAATGACGGCTTTGTTATGAAGATGTGAAAAATCGACATTGATATCGTGTCCGCGTTAAGAGTTATAGGGGTCAAAAGGTCACAAAAACTGGTTTTTCACGATTTTCAGCAAAACGGTAAGTCTTATCAAAAAATTTTCAATGCAAGAATTGTAGACCAGATTATTATATATAAAAAGTGTCATGACACTTTTTTTCCTAAGACCCACCGTTTCTTAGGTATAACGATTCAAAAAGTTGAAGTTTAGTTGTAATCGTCATAATCCTATTCCTGAAAAAAAAACTCCTAACTGAAAAGTTCCTGAAATTTCATTATTTTTTTAGCTTGAATTTCGTTCCTCAACTGTTAAGAATATGGGGAAACCAAAAAAAAATGGAAATTTTCGCCATTTTTCCGATTGGGGCCCTTCTCCCGAAACCATTTCCCTGGGAATTTTTGTTTAGAATATGTCTGAAAATATACAGGGTGTGCAATAGAGAATGGACAACCCTAAAACGGCTTATAGCTACACTTATGATTATTCTAAAAACAGATAGAAAAAAGTTCTATCGCAACCAGTTCATAAAATATGGACTTTTTTTCGTTCAGTGTATTTTAAATTTTATCATCTTATGTTTTCGTTCACTACAACCACGAATGAATGAATTTTATTTATTTCTTTTTTTTATAATTTTCTACAATAATTGGATGAGTACATAAACACTTTAAAAATTTCATAGCTATTGCACATTTTCGTAAACAAATTTTTGAAATCTGTTTTTTGATGCAAAATGTAAAAAAAGTATTTTATGAAAAATTTTAAACACCTGCGGTATAAAATAAATCTATAGAAACCTAGGTGACCATCTTCCTTAAAAATATTCTCCTTATACCAGAATATTTTTAAGAAAGTTGGCCACCTAGGTATCTATAGATTTATTTTATACCACAGATGTTTAAAATTTTTCATAAAATACTTTTTTTACATTTTGCATCAAAAAACAGATTTCAAAATTTTTTTACGAAAATGTGCAATAGCTATGAAATTTTTAAAGTGTTTATGTACTTATCCAATTATTGTAGAAAATTATAAAAAAAAAAAGAAATAAATAAAATTCATTCATTCGTGGTTGTAGTGAACGAAAACATAAGATGATAAAATTTAAAATACACTG
Organism: Episyrphus balteatus; assembly: GCF_945859705.1. Classification (NCBI taxonomy): domain Eukaryota; kingdom Metazoa; phylum Arthropoda; class Insecta; order Diptera; family Syrphidae; genus Episyrphus; species Episyrphus balteatus. Next base: position 98,733,964 of record NC_079135.1, on the reverse strand, counting down.
AACGAAAAAAAGTCCATATTTTATGAACTGGTTGCGATAGAACTTTTTTCTATCTGTTTTTAGAATAATCATAAGTGTAGCTATAAGCCGTTTTAGGGTTGTCCATTCTCTATTGCACACCCTGTATATTTTCAGACATATTCTAAACAAAAATTTCCAGGGAAATGGTTTCGGGAGAAGGGCCCCAATCGGAAAAATGGCGAAAATTTCCATTTTTTTTTGGTTTCCCCATATTCTTAACAGTTGAGGAACGAAATTCAAGCTAAAAAAATAATGAAATTTCAGGAACTTTTCAGTTAGGAGTTTTTTTTTCAGGAATAGGATTATGACGATTACAACTAAACTTCAATTTTTTGAATCGTTATACCTAAGAAACGGTGGGTCTTAGGAAAAAAAGTGTCATGACACTTTTTATATATAATAATCTGGTCTACAATTCTTGCATTGAAAATTTTTTGATAAGACTTACCGTTTTGCTGAAAATCGTGAAAAACCAGTTTTTGTGACCTTTTGACCCCTATAACTCTTAACGCGGACACGATATCAATGTCGATTTTTCACATCTTCATAACAAAGCCGTCATTAAGCTGTATACCAAAATTCAGCCCAGTAGGAATTATTCCGCAGATTGGGCTTAAAAATGACTAAAATTACTGGGCTATAAGCATTATAAAGTATATCAGATATTTTTTATAAATTCAACTCAAGGAAATAATAGGGCATATTATTATATTTTATCCTGTCTCAGATTAAATTTATTGCTTTTGAAACGTTTGAAAAAGACATGAAGAAACTCAGCCAAGAACAATTTTTTTGTCAAAGTCCGACGAAAAATATCTAGACAGTCGAACTGGGAAACAAAAAAAATGGCTAAATCACCATTAATCGAAGTATAGTTTTCTTTTTCTTTTTCAGAATCTAGAAGCAAAAGTAATATATATATATGTAGATGAAAATTCAATTTTGTATGCAAGAAATGCATTTTCTTCTAAAACTTAGTACCTACAGTGATTTTTTGGACTTATCTTGAAACTATTGCGAACAGGTCTGTTTTGAATCATTCTTTTCTTTAATTTAAAAAAAAAAAATGGAAATTTTTAAGACCAAAAAATATTCCAGATCTGATTGAACAATTTTAAGAAAAAAACTATAAATATAAAATGCATGACTAGGACGCACGGAGGGTTGTAAAAATATCAATCAAAAAATTCATTTGAAATTTAAAAAAAATCGAACCAATAAAAAAATTATTTTTTGAAATGAAAAAAAAAAAAAAAAATCATAAAAATATTTTACATTAAAAATGAAAAATTGGTGCATTAAATATATATTATTTTTAATATGCAAGGAATTTCTTACAATTTTGATATTTTTTCATTTGCAATAACTTTTTCGAACAAAATTGATTTTTCAAAAACTTCGTAGTTTATGAATGTGTGTTACTGAAATTCGTCAGTTATTAACGATAAAGCTCAAAATTAAACAAAATTAATTGGGAAACAAACTTGCTCTCAGAGTTAAGTCGCTTAAATTTTCAAAGCATTTTATGCAAAAATTTTATAAACAATAACAAAAATGAAATTAATAAAACAACTTTTTATAAATCTGAGCACCGACAAAAGTACGCAACTTGATTTCTTATTAAGATTTATTAAAACAAAATTGAAATCGTTAGAGCTGTTAAAAAAAAATTAATTGCATATTTTTAAAATAATATTTTTTTCAAAAAAAAAAAATTAAAATATTGTTTAAAAAAAAATATTGTTTTTAGAAAAAAAAAAATAATTATAAAATAAAAATATTAATAAAAACGAAATTAATTCAAAGTCAAAATTTATTTTTTTTACATACAATTTTTTAAATCAAAAACATTTTTTTTTTTTGAAAATTTGTTTTTCATGCAAATCGTGGAAAGTCAATAATAAAAATAAAATCAACCTTCCGAGTTTCATAAAAATCATCTGTGCTAAATTCGAACAAAATCCGTTACCCCATTTTGTTTTGGACGAAAAATCATAATCCAATTATTTGTAATAATTTAGTTGACAATGCTTAAATATCCTGAACATATTTTGTCATTATTGAAATTTGTTATTCCACGAGAGCAAACATTATAGGAAATTGAGTTTTCTGTTCATTTTTTTGTTTGTTTAGAAAATTAAAACATATGTATATTCATAAAAATGTAATGTTTAACCAGTGTTTGTAACGCATTTTGTTGCGATTTATCTGATCAGGTACTTTCTAAATAAATGTTGATTTTGCCGTCGTGAAAGGCTGTTTTCTTTCTAGGTGAAGAAAAATTTGGAATAATTGCAAAAACTAGGTTAGATCAATTTATTATTGTTAACAAGGAAATCTAGCAAAAACGCATGATACGTTATAGACTGTTTTCAATAGAGCCCAAATAAGATAATTTCGCAAATTAGGTCAATTCAAATTTCAAATTCAATTTTTTTTTCTGTACTATTTGACATTTGGAATAAGATTATTTGAGAAATTATCTCATTTGGGCTTTGGTGAAAACAGGCGATTAAACTGGAAATAATAATTGTATTTTCTTGCACTCGTAACTAACTCGAAAAACACTTTTTAACATTTTGTTTGAAATAAAAAAATCTTATAAAATTTGTTTATCCTTGGTTTAGATACTATCACAAGTGTAATACTTTGTTTAGCAAGGCCTTTATCTAGCTCGTAGCTAGGAACAATAAAAAATACCTCCTTGAAAGATTTGTCTATGTGTATCCTTCATAATGCACTCAATATCATTAGTATGAAAAATTGCTTGCAGTTCTCAACGCAATTATCAAAAGTTCATGATCCATCACTCATGAACACGCATTAATTCATCAAACAGTGCGTCCTTCCTAGTTTTTGTTTTTTCTAACAGGATTCTTTGCAAAAATAACAAAACAACAAGTTTCCCATTGCGAAGAATTTAGTTTATCCAAAGCTTTTGGCACGTGCTAGTTTTAGCAAAACCATTCAACTACTACCCATCTACCTGATGACAATATTCTCGTCTTTATATGAATTGAATACATTTTGCTATAGAATACCAAAAATCTCATTGAATTCTTTGCACGATTCATACATTCTCCATGAACCATATCCTTTCTTAACCAAACTATCTCTTTTTTTTTTTTTTTTTAACTCCCATCACCCAGTTTTTCTTGTATATATTGTATCCCAACAAAACTTTGATTCATAGAAACATTCTAGTTGTAGTATACGAAATACGTGTGTATAAAAGAAGAACTCACTTTAGGGTCGACGCTTCTTTGTATTGCATTTATCAAATCGGCACGAAGCGCCTCCATCTGATGTAGACCTATCCTTGGAACAACATCCTTCCCCAGCACCACAGACGTAATAAAGGATTTCGAATACTCTACAGCAGGCATACTGTATGGATTAGAGTGGAGAGAATACAACAATAAAACACATTATTCAATTAAGGATACAAAAAACAAGGATATCTACAAAAAAAAAAAAATCATTTTTTTTTCTTCTTACCTTAAAAGCCCACCTGGTGGGGAATAACTAAAGCACTGCAATGTCGGATACTCCGGTTTAAGGAGTATGGCAAGAATGGATGCTGTCCCAGCACCCAACGAATGGCCCACTAAAACTAAACCAAATGTTTGTGTATTCCTGGCAGGATTGTGTGTTAGGGCTTTTTGGATGAGATTTTCTTCTTCCAACTTATTTTTGATATAAATGGCCGCCTGAACCATTCCCTTGTGGCCCAGCCAATCGTCTCTAGGTGGATTTAAAGGCAATACCTCACCCTCGGCATTTAGATCGGTTAAAATATCTTTCATGCTCAGTGTGCCACGTATGCTGATGACGACCTTCTTTTGTGTGTAGTCGACAGCGACGAAAAATGGTGTCTCACCAACATCGACATGATACGTGACATAAATGATTTCGATGTCACCTACTTGTAGAGTCTTTTTTAGGGCGGCATAGTTGCAATACCAACAGTTGTCTTGGATTATTTCAACATCATCGCTGTGGCCACAACAGCAACCTAGGCAGCTATAAGAGAGAGGAAGAGAGAGAGAGAGAGATAGAGAATATAAGATTTCAATTAAGGATAACTTCAGAGATATCGCATTGTTATTATGTTATGTTTTGGATGGTTGAAGTCTCAACTTTGTGTAATCTTTACCGCATTTCAGGCAAGAGATGCCACAATCCGGACCGGTGTATCATGAAGTACATGGGCCAACCGTAGGCACCTTGTGCGAAGTACATGTAATGGATGACTGTTTGAAAGAAATCATAGTTTTTGGTATCGTTTAAAGCTAGGAACTGTGTGTGCTCTGTGATTGGTACTCCACTCAGAAACTCGTATGTTCCGTTTTTTCTCTGCAATAAAAAATGAATATATTTTTGTGATGAAGACATTTTTGGGACAGATATTTTTGAAGTGTTTTGTAGGTTTTTGAATGTGATGGGTAATAACAGAGAAAATTCGTGGAATGAATAATGTGCTAGTTATTTTCATGACCATGTTTTACAATAAAATACACAAAATGACAGTTTAATGAAATATAAAAAAAATGCGACTTTCATTTCCATAATATTTTTAGATTTGAGACAAAATCGTTGATTTCAAAGAGCGTTGTTCGTTGCGTCCATCTCTGTCAAACATTATTTTCTGTTTATATTCCTTTTTTGGGCATTAAGTTATGCAGTCTTTTTCAAAATTTCTTGGAAATATAGCTAAACATTGTTGTTTTCAATGTATAAAAAAAAAACAGGTTCCTATATCGTTATATAAGCCAGGGGGCTATAAAGCATTAATTTTAACATCATTTAAAAGATGGAAAATGCTCATTAAAAATCAAATAGTTAGAATATTTGGTCAGCGTATAAAAATTTTAAACTAACTGATAAAGATTTTATTCAGAATAAAATATTACGCATACACCACAGTGACCCAAAAATCGTTCAATTTGTTACTTTTGTTACTTAAATTATCTGTATAAAGTGTTTTTTTTTTGTTGTGATTAATGAACTTTTTAGATCTTCATTTATTCGGACTTTTGTATCCTCCAACATTCGATTAAGTTATTTAAAAGAGATAGTATTTGAGATAGTACCGAAAGCTTGAGAAAAATCTAACAAAACTAGTGTTGAAATAATATGGCTTCTGTCTGTTTGATGTCTTAAATCGTCGATTATAAACCATAATACTTATTTTTAAGAACACAGTTGGGCAGCTGTGGTATCGTCTGAAACCTTAGTGGTGTGACCAGTCTGTTTGTTTCGAAAAAGTTCGTTATCTGTTGGCTGACAAGTTCATCAAATGTTACCTTTCAATATAAATGATAAAAAGATATTGGGTTCGTACCTCGAGTCGGTATTACGAGTATGTTATATGTTATAGCTGTTGCTTACTTTTTCCATTAAAGCTAATAACCCAGAATGCATTTATTTTATAATTTCGAGCTTTAATTGACTGAACTATGAAAAATGAGTTTTCAAAATGGGATCAAATCAATTTTAACTTTGCAGTTTTGTTCTCCATATTGCAATACGTAATTTAGTCAATTTAATTTACTTTGAAAACACACGAAAATTTAAAATTATATTGAAAATGCAATTTTGGGATATGTCTATTCGATAAATGGATTAATTTTTGCAAAAAATTGCATCAGAACAATTTCGCTTTCCGCCAACGACAAAAAGATCAGTGCCAAAGCAGTTTTTGAAAGCCAAACATTGAAAAAGTACTTGCAAAAATCACTGTCCGGAATTGGTGTGGGGTAGGGAAAATGAAGTTTTAAACGATTTCTGGCAAAAGTCATCGAAAAAAGGATATGCGTAAGTCGTAAATAGTTAAAAGATGTACAACATTTATTTTTATAATTTTTTTTAAACATAACCTCAAAATCATTAAGAAAAATCTCAAAAACTAATTTTTTGGTGTTTAATTTATAAAACAAAAACAAAACTTATGGTGAAACAATTTAGGTAATATTTTTACGAACAACGTAACTTTTGCATGTTTATACCGTCGTCAATTTTTAAACGATTTTTTTGGCCCATTTAAAAAACACCTAGATTTAATAAACTTTTTAAAAATAATTTTGATTTCATTATTTTTTTTTCATTGCTCCTCGATTTAAGGCATAGATATAATTCAACTGGAAAGTCATTTCCACTGCTTCAGTTGACAGTTTGACTGTGATGTGGTTAATAAATTGTAAGTTTTTGTTCAGTTCAAACTTTTACAATGTTAACTGCTCTTACCAAAATTTGACAAAATATTAGATTTTACAACAGACATCAGCTTAATTAAGTTAAAATAACGGAACAAATGAGGAGGACAGTATCAGAAACCTTAAGAGTGTGAAGAATTTTACCAAATTTTTTCTTCTAAACTCAAAGTTTGCTATTACCAAACAGACGAATATAAAACGCCTTCTGCATAATCTCCAGTAGATGCAAGGTTCATTGCGGAAAAAAAGTAGCTGCATACCTTGAGGCACATATGATTGTTCTTTTATACGTTTGAAGAAATTGTAAGGAATTTAATAAATGTTGTTTCAGAGTGAATACAACGAGAGAAAAGTTAAATAAAATTGTATTGTTGTTTGAGTTGAAGTAAGGGGAATCTTTTCAATTTTATTGAACTCAGGACTAAATATTAAAAAACACAAATATACATTTAGATTAGAATAGAATAACAGAGTTATTTTGCAACAAACTTTTTAAAATAACGTTTTAAAGATCTCTTGGGTGTGTTTTGTTTAACCCTTTCGGACCCAGCGTTACTCTCATGTAACATTTTTTTAAAAATTCGTAAAAAATATTAAATTAAACAATTTTTTAGGTTTCTATGGCTTAATTGAAAGATAATAATGCCTAGTTACTGGATTATTACAAAAAGTTAGTCAAATATCATACCTTTAATTTTTTTGTTTCGAAAAAGGGACTGAAATTCACATTTTTTTTTTTGCAAAAAAAAATTTTTTATATATGGTCATAATTTTGAAAAAAAGATATAAAAAATGTTAATGCAGAAAGTGTTTTGTTTTTTTTGCTTAGAAGAAGTATCATACATTATAGTTTCATAAAAAGTGATTTTCTCAGTTCTCCGACTTTTTTTGGTGGTCATAGGCAGTGCATGTTACTTACATGTAGCATGAGAATAACACATTAGTTTTGCTATTTAATATTTTGGAAAATAACTTTTTGCTATTCATATTTCTTAGTTGTGATGTTTTTGACCCGATAATACCGAAAAAACATTTTTTAATAATGCTTTTCATAGCTTGGGTTCGAAAGGGTTAATAAAATTTGCGTTCAATAAGCTTTTTTTTGTACTCAAAACTTCCAAAGAAAATCTTCTTCAGTTTGTATAAAAGTCAGAGTTCATTCATCTATAGAGTGTTTATAATTAATTAGGTGTTTAAATTTATTTGCTATCAAAAACTTCCTTCCAATAAGGATCTATCATTTTCATCATCGCATCGCCATCTTCAACATCGTCGTCGTCGTTGGATTAACGTCAACAAATTCCAAATCCACATTCACTTCATATTATATAGCTTGTTTACAAGTTTTGAATTCATAATATATGATCTGAATTGAATCAACTTTCTATCATGCCGGAAACTGCTGCCATGCATAAGGAAATGCGTTTACCATCATCATGCAGTTGAGCCACGACAACGTTGAGCTCATGCTCATGGCAGAGGATTAATTTTATACATATTATAGGTATAGTAAAACAAACAAAAAAGTTTCAATGTAAGTATCTATGTATATAAAATTTATAGATTTAAGCTATAGATACAAAGATATAAATGTATCTTTTTGCCTTAAAATATGTACAAAGTTAGGAATTTAGTTATTTTTTTTGGTTTATTTTCGATTAAAACTGCATATTGTACACACAAAACTTTCGAAAACAAAAACGAATATAATTCAATTTGTGTTACACACAAGTAAGTTTTTCAATATTTAAATGTCTGGATTTTCGTTGAAAGATAGTTTTTTTTTTAGTTTCCTTTCAATAAAAAGTTATACAGAAAGAGTAAATTGACTGGCTAAAATTTTCAATATTGGTAAAGAAAAGTTTTTAGTTTTTTTTTTTTTTTAATTTTCATTTTTTAAACTTACCTGTCTCACAATTGCTTCCCTTTCAAGTTTTTGAAACTTTCTCAACAAAACCAAACCAGCTACCACATCTGATGGAACAACATCTAATTCACGAAAAAAATCACTCAAAAGTCGAGCAATATCTGTGAATGAATTTTTATTTTGTTCCGATGAGCCCATACAACAGAATAGCAGTCGACATCTATGGTCCCAACTGTCTTGATAGGCTCGGATTACTTTTCTGCAAATTTTCATAAAATTTAGTTAGTTTTAAAAAAAAATGTTAATTTTTCTTTTCATACCTTTGTCTCCAATTACGATTCATACTATTACTTCGCTTGTAATTAAATCTAGACTCAGTCTCCCTCATTGATCGTTGGTATTTTTTCATTTTGACCCACGATCGGCCGGCAGTGTCAAATGTGCACCAAATTGTAATAAGAGTTGTTAACACTAACGACCAATTGCATATAACTAGAGCTGTTTAAAAAATAAAATATTTAGTTATGTTTTTGTAAGAAAATTTTTTGGTTAGAAAAAAAAAAAAAAATATTTACCTAAAAAAATCTTCTTAGCTGCATCCATTGGAGCATTTAAGTAGTATTGTTTTATCCATATAACACCTAAGACTAACCACGTAATATCAAATAATATCACAACTGAAAAATAGAAAATATATTTTATATTATTTTTTTTTTTTAATAAAATTGTTTTTTTTGGTTTATTAAAAAAATAGTAATTAAAACAGTCAAAACTTTGTTTTTAAAGTTTCTTCAATATAAAAGAGGTTTTACCCTAAAGTGATTAAATTGTGACAAAAATTTGTAAAATTTTTTACATTGGACAGAACAATTTTCTCTATAGAATGTATTAAACTCACATTTGAACACCTATTTCTAAATTTGACGCTGTTAATAGTGGTCAAAATTAACCAAGACGTAATTTTATTATTGATTACAAATTTAAGATACAATACAAAAAATCGTAAAAAATTAAGTTTTTTTTGCTACCAGATAAATCGAATTTTATCTATTGCTCCGAAAAAATTCAAGTTATAAAATGTATCTCGAAATTTCCTTGATACAACTGAATGAACTTTTTTGATTACATTAAGTACCGCCGCATCGCAAATTTCTATTTCCCATATTTGATTTACATGGGAAAAATTGTGTTTTTGAGTTTGGAATTTTGTAAATTTTTAATGGTTCATCAAAAAGGCTAGATTTAATCATTTTCTTGTATAAAATTGAATTAAAAAAATTTTTAGTTGAAAAAATGAATTTATTGAAGAAATCTAATAGGGGTTTGAGAGTTATATAAAAGGATATATGAAACCAAAACACAACATAGAATACAAATATTTAAAAAGTTTGCCAAATTTTTTGAAAAACCTTATAGTTTCGTCAAAAAATTGAAAAAAAATTGCATTTTATATTTTAAAGTTGAATAACTTCGAAACGGGGCAGTTTATCAAAAAAATTAACAAGAACTTTTTTGTAGAACGTTCAATTTTATAAACTTAAACTACAAAAATAAATTTTTAATTCGTATCCATTTTTGACTAAAGCAAAAAAAAAAAAAACACATTTTTTAAAGATTTTACCTTGTGCAGGTTTTCCCAAATATCATAAAATCTATAAGTTTTCTGGCAAACTTGTGAACAACATTTTTGTTCATTATTGTTTTCTTCATAAGAATAAATTTATAAAACATTATGTTTACAACACATTTATCGACGCAAAATCGGTCCCAAAGTCAAAAATTATCATGGGTAAGAAAAAAATAATTCCATTTAAAAATTAATATCTGAGCAATAAAAAAAGATAATAACATTTTTTAAATGCAGATACAAATAATAGCATTTCTTCTAAAAATCAAGACATTAATAAAGTTTTTATCATAAGTACTAACGGAGTTATTAACATTAACATGAGTAAAGGCATACCAAAGTAAGCGTTTTCTTAAATCATCGCTAAAGGGTATCAACTTTGCAGATAGAGAGTTACTGTAGAACAATTTTTTTCTTAGAATATACCCAAGAATCATCCCTCAAAATCTTCTTATTTCATCCCGGGACACCCTGAATTGCATATGTAAATATTTTATTGCAATTTAAGCGCTCAAAGTATGAAAACATAAAAACCACGAATATTTCTTTCGTTTTTTTTTTATTCATTCGAGATTTTTTTCGTTCAACATATTTGCATTCGTGATAAATTTTTTTTTTATTTTCGAGACTGTTTGCATTCGATTTTATTCGTTGGAGTTAATGTCATTATCCCTATAAATAGTGTCACTTTAAAACATTAACATGCACTTACTTGCTTAAGTTCAAGAAGATTACATTTTTAAAAGGAGGATGGACAAATGTCGAAAATATCGGTTTATGGCCTATTACTCTTAAACGATGAATTCTATCGAAAAGCTATCTTTGAAGAACTGGTAGATAATGTGCTGCTCTATTTAACTACGTGTTTTGTTTTTTTTTGTTAAAGTTGTCGTTCAAAAAGAAAAAAAAAATTTTTTGATTTTGTCAAAATTCAAAAAATGCGAACTTTTGTACCTAGCTTCGAAAATATGAGTTTTTTGACATATATTATAAATCATAGACTATAACGTTTTCCACAAAATAGCTTTAGATATGCGTTAGTAACACTTAAAGGAAGTGCGCTCAAAAGAGTCGTATTTATAGAAAATATCGTTTTTTTTGTCTATTTTCGTCAAATGGTCTGTGTTATTTAAAAAAAAATTTCATAGCGTGTAGATTACGTGTTTTTTGCATAATTCAATTCAGTTTTTATTTCTCAGAGCTGTAATTCGCTGCTATCGTTTAGAAGATATTAGCTTTCAGAGAAAGTAGGTACTATACGAAAAAATCGTGTGTTTTGTCTTTTATTTTCGACATTTAACCTTGAGTATCTTTTTATGCACACATGGGATTTTTGGAGACTTTTGACATTTTACTTTTATTGACATTTAAATGCTCTGTACCAATTTTCAGGTCTATGCGAATTATTTCTGGGTTTGCCTTTTTTATGTTTATTTTGTCTGGACAATGAAATTGGTATCGAATAAAAAAAAACATATATCCAAATAGTAAGAGCCGTTAAAACATCTAAAAATCAAGATTCAATATCAATGCCCCGTTTTTGAAAATTTTCAATCTTGAAATTTACTATTCAAAATTGAAATAAGTTTGTATAGGTAAGAAAATTCCATGGAAATGAATAAGTCGTTTGGGAAAAATTCAAAAATTAATACTTAACTTAGTAACTATTTCAGCTATGAGAAAGAGATTTAAGTTAATTATGTACTTTACTTGTACAATGTACATACTTCCGCAATACAAAATCAAACCAAATCGTAGCCCACCGGATATGCTGCAGATACTTAACAAACGAATACATAATCGTTGAATACCGCGGGGATCTAATAATAATTTTGATTATTAAACACAATTAATCCCATTACGAATTACGAACATAGGTTAAACTGAAGTTCAAATCAACTGTCAATATGCCCATTGTTCTTCATTGATAGATATATTTTATTGATATTATTCACATTCTCGTAGATGATTTTCTTTTTGTTAGAAAATTTTTTAATTTAAAAAGTAAACAGTAGGCTTTTTCTTTGGCTATAGGTAAAACAAAATTCTTTTTACAGAGTTATTTTAAGTTAAATCAAGGTTAAAACATTAACAACGGTATTTATTAGATTTGCTTAAATTGGTTCTCAAAGGTTGTTTAGTTAAGCTTGCTTAAATATTTAATTCACCTTTAAGCAACGTTGCTTAAATTTGTATTTATAATCGAATTTCCACAGATGATTAACTAAACGATAGTTGTGTCAAAAAATGAAGGGGAATTGACTAATCTAGTACAAAATACTATTACATTTTAGAAACATCACGTGGTTTTTGACAACTTGAGGGTATGTATTTTTGTAAACAAAAATCCTTAACCTTGACTGCGCAAAAAAAAAACAGATTAAGTCGTTGGCGATGAGTTTGCTTTCGTCGGATTCCTTAATAAAATCCACAGAGCAAAGCCAGACAGCATTGATTTTTTTCATTTGTACTAGCCATTTTAATTTTTTTTAACATTCTTTTAATTCTTTAATTTGAATTTAAAATTCAAGCTCCTTTTAGGGAATAATTTCATTTCAAACCAAAATTAAGTCTTCAGCCCACAAGCCTAAATAAATTAATAACATGATACTGAGCTCACGATCTTAGTAATAATTCATTTGTGGTCAAATCAATCTTAAAATGGCTCTAAGCAAGCTCTAAACGCGGTGAATGGCGTTTAAGTTAAGCAATCGTTAAGCAACGTTTCTTAAATGTGTAAATTCTTTATAAATACACATTTTGTACTTCAAAGCTATTTAGAGGTTGTTTAACGTTAAACAACCTTTAAAATTCTTTTGTAAATATGGCTGTAAAAGTTTTTTTTTTTTTCATTAAACTCAAAATCTATAAATTATATGGTCCTAAATTTTCAACACAAGAAAATTCAATCCAAAGTTTTGACTGTTCATAAATGATAATAAAAATAAGTGATAATAATAATTTACTTACAACTTTTTATATATATCCATATATTAATCGATGTTCGGACTTCTGAATCCAATATGCTACCTCTCATTGAAATAATACAAATTGCTAGTTCTATGCATATTGTTACTAAAAAAAAAAAAAACAAGAAAGTATTTATTATTTTATTTAATTAAAACTTAAAATATAATAAATTTATACTTACATCCTAATATAACTACATAACTTAGTTGATAGTACCACAGAAATTTTATGCTTAATACTTCTGTATCATATACAAATATGATTAATGAGGTGCATAAAGCAATCATGCTGAAAATGTAAAGAAAACAAAATATTTTTAATATTTTCAAAAAATGTATACATATTAAAAAAAAAAAAACATGATGTTCTAGTTTCAAATGTTAAAATTTTGCAAAGACATCATCAAACAACTTGAACAAAAAATACAGACGCTCCATTTTTTTGAGTTTCTTTGTATCCGGGTCACTCTGATTATACAAATGTAGGTATCTACTACACGTCGAGACTTTATTTGACTTAGAGACTTTTCGAATGATGGCGGTTTCTCATTAATCATTTGAAAAAGAAACATATCAAAGCTTAAAATTGTATTCATATTTGAAGAGTAAATGATTCCTCTTAAAACCTTTCATTTGGTGCAAACAAAATATGATCCTTTTCGGTAGATTATAAAGCAAAGGTTTTAACACATTATTTCCTTAATAATAATGTTGACCTATTTTTTAAATTCAACAAAATTTTTTCTTTTAACTTTTGATTAAAAAAAAACTTTATTTCAACTCGTCTCTAAAGACTGTTCTTTAAACTAATTGCTCCCAACTATTTTCCATTTTCTCTTAATTTCAAACACACAAAAGTACCCTTTTTACCTTAACTATACAATTTCATAGCCAAAAATTCTTTCTTAAAAGCCAAATAGAATTAAGTTTCACATGCATCCTCACGTTCACACGCTATTCTTAATTTCCTGCCAAGTTTTTTTTTGGTTCCTTTATTTTTATTTAAAAAAAAACTTTCTTTACTTTTAATCTTGTTACAAAGGATTAAGAAAAGGACTAAAAAAATAAACTCTATATAGTCTTGCATGTCTATGCATTTCAATTTGCACTCGAATTTCATTCATTCCATCACAGTTTACTTGTCGTTGATTACAGAAACTTAAATAAGAATAAAAATTAAAAAAAAAAGAAATTTAAATGCACAAACATACAAATGCTACCTTAACGTCGTCACCTTCCTCGCCATCATCGTCGACGACGACATGAGGTCGGATTTCTGTCTTGAATTAGAAAGAAAAAAGGCAAATGAGAAACTTCCTTCTCACATCCTTTCAAAAAAGGAATGCAATAATATAATAGAAAAAATAAAGAAAAGAAAAAAAAAAATTATACATAAGTATAATGGTCCTTACGAGTCCTTTTGCCTTAATGCTTTTTCACACTGTTTTTCTCCTCTTCTTGTCACATATCGTTTTCATTTTATCAAGCCATCTGGCAATTCACAATTCGAGTGTGAAATAATAAGGAGCTTGATATATATATTAAGCATTTGTATTTTTATTGAAACAAAAGAAAAGAACTCAAATGTCATATCGTCTCTCCTAAGAAGTGACTGTTGACTGTCATGCTGAGCTCATGACTGTTGTTTTGTGGTGGTGCGATGGTAAAGTGATATTTTAATTTTAATCAAGGACGTATAACATAACTGACTGACACACAAAGAGAATAAAGTTGTTTTTTTTTTTTTTCTGTGTGAATATTTTATTGCTTCATTTGAAAAGGATACAAGAAAAAAAGAAAGAATAACTAAATTCTTGTGCAGGATGTCAAAAGATATCCTGATGCAATTTCATTAATTTATTTTAGTGCCAGTTTTCGACATAATCTTTACTTTAAGCAGAGTTGTAAAAATATCAATAGAAAAACAATGCATTTGAAATTAAAAAAAAAAAATAAATATTTATTGCAACTGAAAAAAATAATTGCAAATAAAAAATTTTACACTAAAAAAGGTTTTGCAACTGACTGAAAATATTTGCATTAAAAATAAAGTTTTTATTGGAAATGAAATAAAATGAAACAAAATAAAATAAAATAAAATAAAATAAAATAAAATAAAATAAAATAAAATAAAATAAAATGAAACAAAACAAAACAAAACAAAATAAAATAAAATATAATAAAATAAAATAAAATAAAATAAAATAAAATAAAATAAAATAAAATAAAATAAAATAAAATAAAATAAAATAAAATAAAATAAAATACAATGAAATAAAATAAAATAAAATAAAATATCAACAATGACAATTTTTCTTTTAATTACCGATTTTTAAAGTTATTTCAAAAATTGCCAAGTAAACATTCAAAATTTTATTGATACGAATTTGAACCCAAACTTTAGAACTTGGTACACTTTTACATCTCAATACTTTTTGTGCCAGCATAATTTCAACATAGGAGAACTTGGCTCTTTTTTTAACAGTAATGTTTTTGTTGTGATTTCACTACTTTTTGCAAGGTATGGCTGTATAATTGAAAATCTCTATAATTGATGAAAATTCAGTGAAAATGGGCGGTGGCCACGCCCCCTGGCTGAAATTCTCAAATTTTAAATTTGTTCCTTTGTATAAACTACCAGCTCTACCATTCTACCAAATTTTAAGATTATACGATAATCAGAAGTGCTCTATAATATTTGATAGAAATTCAGCGCAAATGGGCGGTTGCCACGCCTCCTGGTTACGGTTTTTGCGATTTTCGAAGCCCTATATCTCAGAAACTACTCATCGTAGGAGGCTGAAATTTTGTGAGGTGTTTTGACCAGCTCAACAAATCTATCGAGTTTGAAATTTCTAGCATTTTTGGTGTGGAAGTTAGAAGGGGGTCGAAAATGGCCTGAGTTGTTTCCTGTAAATAAGGGTGTAGTGCCAAAGTTGCTAGAGAATTTGGCTGGGCACTACCGTGCCCTATCGAGAGATAGAAAATTTTTAACTGCTTTTTTTTATCTTTTCGGGTTTTTATAAATAATTTTCTGGACGAGCTTAAGGTCATACCTTCTTGAATTTTGAATCCAGTCTCTGAGGCGAAAAAAAATAGTACATATTTGTATTCAATTCACACGAAAAACAATAATTACCTACAACCCATTTTTGTAACCTACACTTGTCAAAATGACCAAGTTACAACACACACTTACTACATATAAACAAAAAATACATTCAAGCAGTAGCAGAAAGAAACAAAAAATTAATAGGTATGGTTTCTCGAATCTGGCATTCAAAGTGAACCATATAAACCACTCGTGCACCTCACTAAAACGTTTTGAAAGCTTCATAACATTCTTTTTCCTACCTACAAAAAAAAAAAAAAAAAAAAAAAAAATGGGAAAAATAAAACACATCCTTTGAAAGTTATACAAAATGAATTCAATTTTCATAACTTTTACAATAAAGAGAGAGGCCAACATACACACATAAACGCATACCTACATTTATATAAATAGGTATGAATGTTTTGTTGGAAAATGAAAAGGAAAACAAAAATAAATAGAATTTATATCTTTTGCCCAAAATTCAGTAAACCGGAACAGTAGGTAACGACATGCAATATGGCGCATCCTTTTCGAAAAAAATCCTGTTTTCCGCTTCCTTTCATTTATTTAAATATGTATGTTGTTGATAGGTATAGAAAATTTTTTTCTTGTTTTGTATAATGTGTTTTGGTTGTTTTGAATTAAACCTGAAGTACCTAATTATAATCTGAAATTTTGTTTGTAGATGCATTGAGATTATGATACTGGTTACATTTTACAAGGGAAATAATAAAATTATTGTGTTATAGGTTTTTCGATGTTTTTAACGTGATGACAGTCAATTTTGTATCAATTTTCAATGTTGAAATTTTAAACGGTCACTGTGGCGTAAGCGTAACATTATTTTAAATTCAGGGTTAAGTCCATATTGTTAGATGTAACTGATCGCAGGAAGCGAATTTATGAAACAAAAAGGTCTTCATAACGAATCAGGCCTTCACGAAACAAAAAGAAAGTCTTTCGGACTTCTTTAAGATACGAATTTATGCAACAAAAAAGTCTTCAAAACGAATCAGGCCTTCACCAAGCAAAAAAAAATGAATTTAAGACCTCTTTAAGATGCGAATTTATGAAACAAAAAAGTCTTCAAAACGAATCAGGCCTTCACCCAGCAAAAAAAAATGAATTTAAGACCTCTTTAAGATGCGAATTTATGAAACAAAAAAGTCTTCATAACGAGTCAGGACTTCACGAAGCAAAAAATTTGTCTTTAAGACTTCCTTATTAAGATGCGAATTTATGAAACGAAAAAGTCTTCATAACGAATCAGCCCTTCACGAAGCAAAAAATATGTCTTTAAGACCTCTTTAAGATGCGAATTTATGAAAAAAAAATAAGTCTTCAAAACGAATCAGGCCTTCAACAAGCAAAAAAAAAACGGAACAAAAAGGAAGTCTTTCAGACCTCTTTAAAGATGTGAATTTATGAAACAAAAAGTCTTCAAAACGAATCAGGCCTTCACGAAGCAAAAAAATGACTTTAAGACCTCTTTAAGATGCGAATTTATGAAAAAAATAAGTCTTCATAACGAATGAGGCCTTCACAAAGCAAAAAAAAATATATCTTTAAGACCTCTTTAAGATGTGAATTTATGAAATAAAAAAGTCTTTAAAACGAATCAGGACTTCATGAAGGAAAAAAATATAACTTTAAGACCTCTTTAAGATGCGAATTTATGAAACAAAAAAGTCTTTATGACGAATCAGGCGTTCACGAAATAAAAAGCAGACCTCTTTTTACATCTTTTATTTAATTTATTTAAGCACACAAATTAAAAAAAAAAAACTGGTTTTGGTAAAATTAAATTTTTAAGTTATATACAGGCAGTTTTCAAAATTAATTTTAAATTTCAAACATGTTCTACATAGATTTCATATTAATTTAACTTCCATTAACCTGATTTGAAAACTTCATTTTATCATGACAAAAATAAAAATTAACAGACAAATTAAACACTGAATACCACTTAACTTGTTGCATCACGCTGTTAAATGACGGTCATTGGCCTCTTAATATTTAGGACATTTTAGCGCAATTATGTTTTGTATATAGTTTTGCAGAATTATATCTACTCATAGGCATAATAAATAGAAATCCTTCAAAGGGAAACAAAAAAAAAAATACTAATTGGATTCACCCTAACGCTTTGAGGGATGGCGATGTTAGTCGGTCGGTCGTCGCAGTGTATAAAATTAAATCAAAAGCATTTTTAATTCCGTAAAAAAAAATGAAAGGACATAATTATCCTATTTGCATTCGTCTGGGAGCAGTCAGTTGAAATATAGGTATGTATATTCTTCTACCTCCCTTCTGTTGTACATATTTCTGTTTAATTGCAAGTCCAAATCCACCCACTTAATAAAAGTTAGTTATTTTTATGCATATACATACAATATACGTGCTTATATATGCATTAAAATTAAATATACACAACCAGGTCGCACAAAGTTGCTTTGAAATATTTAGGCAGTCGGCCCTATTACTTGTGTTTTGTTTGGTTTAAAAAGGTCGGAACTTTTTTTTAAAAATTTGTTCTGGTCTAAAAGTAAGTTATAAAGATTTGGGATGAATTGTCTGTATAGTTTAGATTTAAATGGTTTACGACAAAAATAACTCCTTTTTTCGTATCAATTTTAGTTAAAATTTTTATTTTAAACTAATAACAATTAGGTAATAAAATTGATAACAAATAAAGTTTTAAAAGAAAATTGTTCAAAAAAATACCGAAGAATATAGAAACAAGACAACTCATCCCCATTTTGAATTTTGATCAAAATCGCAAATTTTTTTTGTTGTATTATTTTTTTTTCAAATTCATAACTTACCCTTATAGCGAAGATACCGTCTTTCGCATATACAAAGCAACAAAAAAAAAAAAAAAGGACTAACGAAGAAGAAGAATCACAATCTCATTATTATTAGCTTGACAGGGAAAAATTAACACCCCATGGCTATATAGGGGGACTATGGCCGGGGAGCACACCCAATGAACACACAGAATCTTACGGAAATGAAAATGAAAGGATAATCAACGCAAGTACGCCCTTGAATTATAAAGGACTGCAAAATATATAACCCAGCAGGCAAAGCAACATTCTTCGTGTTGCCAGTTTCCATTGCCGACAACGATGACGACGCACACAAATACATAGATGACGATGATATTTTCTTCGTCGCCATTAAATTGTCGCTTGTTATTATGAATTCTGACGATCGAATCCTTTTTTTTTTTTTTTGAATTTTCCTCTTAATAGAGTGAAAGAGATAGAAAGGTATAAAGTCTGAATAAAAAAAAAGGCGCGGCAGCATAGCAAGGAAACACGATGACAATTATTTCAGGATATTTCGTGAGCATATACTAACTAAGCCAAGTATTGTTGTAGCAGGTAAAGTACCTGTATAGAGATAGACATTAAGTAGGTAACATGAATTATGTGTATTTGTAATTTTGTGCGAAACAGTTAAATTGTTCTCATAATGAAATGAAGCACAAACCCAAACAATATTCGCCAGATGGAGTTTCAAACTCAAGGGAATAACTGTGTTTACATAAAATGTCAGAAAGTTGGGTTAATGGGTTATTTTTGGCAGCAGGATGGCAGCACAAGAGGTATGGTTTTGAAGGACTCTTTAGTGACATTAAATGTCAGATAAATGAGATTAAAGAGAAAAAGTGATAAGAAATAACATTTTTGGTTGTTTGTTTGGATTTTTTTGGTGTATTTTTTTTTTTTTTTTTTGTTAAATTAAGTCATGAGGACTTTTCAGTTCAGGTAAAAGGTAAATGAACAGAAATAAAAATTGCGTTTCCTTGTATAGGTGTGTATTTTGGAGGGAATTATGGCATTACTTTTTTTTTTAGTTCATTTAGATTTTCCAAACTGATTTAAGAAGTAAGGATTTTTTACTTTAATTTAGAGCCATTGTGTATTCTTATACATAATGTTCGTAATTTTTTACGTTATTAATGGAAATTCTAAGACTATTATTTAGATATTGGAATCATCCTCCGTTTTCGAAGAAAAAATTTTCGAAATAAAAATTTAAACTGATTTTTAAATTTAATAGTTTTGAGAAACATTTGTTTAACTGATAGATTGAATGAAAAAAAAAGTTTTTCAGTTTAAATGAAAATAAAATCAAAATTTGTGTGGGTCACTGTGGTGTATGAGTGACGAAATATGTATATACAAAATAATACTTATATCTTCTAAACGGTTAAAGTAATCAGTATGATGCCAAGGAATTATTTGTAAAACGTTTAAGCCCCTACAAGAATATATCTTGATAATTTAAAAAATAAAGAATTTTCAGTGAATTGGAAAATTTTGAAAAGTAAAAAATATTTTTATAATTTTTTTTTTTTAACTTTGACATCGAATATCTTTAGAATGGTTAGATTAATGAAAAAAGTTAATTAGACCTTTTTTTTGTAGAACAATCTATTTGCTACAAGAATATTTCTTGAGCGTTTGATTATTATAATTTTTCAATTTGTTACAAAATTAAGAACAAAAAACGAATTTTTAAAGATTTTCTCGATTTTCGGACCTCAAATATCTATTAAACGGTTAGATAAATGAAAAAAGTGTATAAGGCCTTTTTTGTAGAGCGTTCAATTTGCTACACGAATATGTAAAGAAATTTGCTAAAAAGTCAATTAATGTAAAAATGCTTGATGTAAAAATGGAAAATTGAGAAGCGGAGGACCTTCCCATTAATATAAAGAGCTCATATTTGGTGTGTATATTCTTAGGCTATTGATTATGTCGAAAAAAACAGGGTAATAAGGAACTAAGACGTTCACGGGTTTTTATTGCAGGAATCGTTCAATGATTTATAAAAGAAGATAAAACCGCGGAGTGCTATTAAATGAGAGGGTGGAAACTGAAGATAGGGGTGCAAAAGCCCCCTTTTTGGTTTTTTCAATATACCTCGTAAACCAAGCAAAATTTTGATATATTGCACATAAAACTTTTTGTAGAGAATTAAATTTCCTATTGGAATAATGTTTTTTTAAAAATTGAAAAAAAAATTTTCATACCAAAATAGTCGAAACAATCATAAAAAAAATATCAAAAAAATCGATTTTTTGAGTTTTTTTGCTTTTTTACTTGTACATTTTTTTTGGGTTGAGATAGACATAAACGTTGCTCCAAACAAAATAAGAAGATTAAATTTCCTTCAAAATGCTGTACTCACTAAATTTTTTCATTGAAAATTGACCGAAGTATGGCCATTTTAATCTATCTTTTTTTTCGCATTTTTAGTTTTACTCAGTAAAACAGAAACATTTGAGGGGAAAGTATGATTACTTAAGCACCAAGAACTGATAATGAGATTTTGTAGAGGGGTTAAATACAATCATTGTTTACTATGGGAGGGAGGTTCAATGTCCCCCCGTTTTGGAGGGAGGGGCAATTTTCTAAAAAAAAATACTTAAAATTAAAAAAAAATTATTAAAAAACAACGGCAACACTTACAGTTTTGATTGATACTTTTTTCAAAAGCTAGAATTATAAACTTAATATTAATTTTAAAATGAAGTTATTTTAATCAATTATTTTTTAAATAAACGAGTGATTCCGATAAAGAAAGTATTTTGTCTATTTTTCAATTTTCTCAAAAAGTAGAAGGCATAGGAACATTATGATTTTCATGATTTGATAAGAAATCAATTAAGGCAGTTTACTTTGTCGATCAATTTCGTATTGAGGTCCACAGTCTTTGTGAAAATTGTACTCAATGTATTTTTAAACTTTTTTTTCACAAGTTTTGACTTTGAAATCGGGTATTTCAAAAACAATTGATTAAAATAACTTCATTTTAAAATTAATATTAAGTTTATAATTCTAGCTTTTGAAAAAAGTATCAATCAAAACTGTAAGTGTTGCCGTTGTTTTTTAATAATTTTTTTTTATTTTAAGTATTTTTTTTAGAAAATTGCCCCTCCCGCCAAAACAGGGGGACATTGACCCCCCTCCCATAGTAAATAATAATTGTATTTAACCCCTCTACAAAATCTCATTATCAGTTCTTGGTGCTTAAGTTATCGTACTTTCCCCTCAAATGTTTCTATTTTACTTGAGTAAAACTAAAAATGCGAAAAAAAAGATAGATTAAAATAGCCATACTTCGGTCAATTTTCAATGAAAAAATTTAGTGAGTACAGCATTTTGAAGGAAATTTAATCTTCTTATTTTGTTTGGAGCAACGTTTATGTCTATCTCAACCCAAAAAAAATGTACAAGTAAAAAAGCAAAAAAACTCAAAAAATCGATTTTTTTGATATTTTTTTTATGATTGTTTCGACTATTTTGGTATGAAAATTTTTTTTTCAATTTTTAAAAAAACATTATTCCAATAGGAAATTTAATTCTCTACAAAAAGTTTTATGTGCAATATATCAAAATTTTGCTTGGTTTACGAGGTATATTGAAAAAACCAAAAAGGGGACTTTTGCACCCCTATCTTCAGTTTCCACCCTCTCATTTAATAGCACTCCGCGGTTTTATCTTCTTTTATAACCGATTGAACGATTCCTGCAATAAAAACCCGTGAACGTCTTAGTTCCTTTCTAAACTACATAATCAATAGCCTATCTAGAGGTGTCAAGCGATCGATTTTTCGGAGTACAAAAACAAAAAAACAAAAATATTCAATTTTTTTGACCCACCCTAATGTATACACATTATCAAATTTCAATACACAATTATACTTTCTACGGACTTTTAGGTGCCCCATAACGACTAAGTAAATATTTGTATGTTAATGGTCACTGTTAAATGAATAATGCCGAGTTATATTTTGCATAAAAAACTTAAAAGTTATTTATTATAAATTATTTCTATATTGTATAGTAAATATAGATAAGTAAGTTCCCTACAAATTAAGAGTTTTTCAAAAAAAAAAAAAAAAATAAAGAAACGAATTTTTAAGTATAAACTAGTTTTGATATGCACAAATGTGGATAGAAAAGTTCATACTTTATAATTTTTCAAGTAAAAGCATCTACCTACTATTTATTATGCATATCACTCTTGGTCTAACCTTTCATGTGGTGAACTTAAAGTTCGGATATTTTATCTCTGGGGATTTTTTGTACACTGAGGGAAAAGCCACCATAAAACAACGTAAAATCAATGAAAACCACATTGATTTAACTATTATTTGGAATGATTTTGTGTTAAAGATGAACATTTTAAAATCAACGTGGAAAAAAGGTTAATTTTTGATGGTTTCGTATCTTAAAGTCACATACATCAAAGTAGTTCATCTTTGAAACAACGATGTTTCAACTTCAATTTATTTTTTCTCTCAGTGTATGGAGATTTTGTGCTTGGGGATAATATATTTCAGGATTTTTACTTGCTCTATAGGTCAAGTATTGGTTTCGTGTAAATAAAAAAAATCGAGGTTTTAATCAAAACCAACATTACGATGATGGAGAAGATCAAAAAAGTGGTTTTCGTCATGCCGTCCGTAGCACAGTGGGGCGGCCTTATAGAGTGATGTGATATAAAGGTTATTTTTTAAACCAAAGCTATGGGGAAAAAAGATCACGCGTTCTATATTTAACAGTAAAACTGATAAGATGAGCATATTTGTTTTGTTCAAAGTCTATGATTTATTATTAGTCATGCGGTTGAAGTTGAGTGTTAAAGAGCAAAAGTTCAGTTTTTAATAAGTGATAAAAAAGGTGTTCTTTTGTTTTTTGTTTAAAATCAAAAGTTTTTGGATAAAAAAATAAAATAAAAATGTCTCGCATAACCGAAGGTATGTAAATTACTATTCTTCTTTAAAAAAAAATTAAAAAAAAATTTCTTATATTAAAAAATTGAATCAGAAAATAATGAATTCTTAAAAAATCGTTTTTTAGTTTTTTCTCAAAATCTTCTGTTTAGGCAAATATTTAGCAGGTCTAAAAATGGAGAAATCATGATCAGTAAAAACTCTATTAGCCCGTATAAACACCTTTGCTAAATATTTGCCTAAAATATTTTTTTTTAATTTTTGAAATCGGCTTAAAAGGAATTAAAGTGAAAAAAAAATTTAAAAATAATTTCTATTTCGTAAAAATTAATGGTAGCCACTTTTTCTTACTTTTGTTATTGTTTTAAAAGAGATTAAGTCATTTTTGAATTTTATATGCGTCATTTAAACAAAAAAATTGCTTTTATTTATGAGAAATAGTACATAGTCTCTTTTTGCATAGTCTCTGATTGCAATAATGATTAAGTCACGTTGGTTTCGTAAACATCATTTAGCAATATTCGTGAAACAAAAAACTGTTTAAAAATGTTTAAATACGAATTATTTCTTTTGTTTAGGTATTCGAAATGAAAACATAGTATAACCCCTGCTAAATTTTATTTTGCTATTTATAGGAGTTTAAATAGATTTAACTATTTAATTTTATTATTATAACCAATTTTTCATTTTGTAATTTCCTACTTGTTTTTAGATTTAAATGAATTTCATGTTTCAAGAAAAAAATTGATTGAACTTTATTTTTCAAGCAACAAAAAAAGTTTCGATGATAAATTCAAAGACATTGAATGCTATTTAAAAAATAAAACTTTTTGTGGTTCTAGTACCTAATACCAATAATTTAACTTTCAAAATACGAAATTTTAAACACCAATTTAAAACAAAATGGACTCGTTCAAACCGAACAAAACAAATATTTTTGTCCAACGAAAAAAACTGGCTCAATGAAATTATAATTTTCAAAAAATACCGTCCACCTGTTGGACGCCTCTCACTTGATTTTGAGTCAAGCAGTTTGCAGACAAAACGGAAGCGAACTGCACATTTACGAAGTACTGTTCCAACACCAGAACTTATTTTCCCAATTGTAAAAATTTTCGCTGATGGTAAAAATCAACAAGCCAATTTGGTCGGCGAAGCAACATCATCTCCAGAACTAATAAATAAAATAAAAAACTATAATACCTATATTTTAAGTATTGATATAAGAACTATTTACTATTTTTTACTGTTTGGAAAAGTGGCGCTGATTCCTTAAAAACACTTTTTTTGGAAGAGAAAACTGTATAATATGTTCAGTATAATCAAATATTGAAAATACAAACAAAATAAGCCGTAGTTGCAATCCTCTTTCCTTTTAAAATAATTAACCTCAAAAGTAGTAATTTTTGCAACTTCTAACGGTAATATTTCAAAAACGGGAGCTGATAGGATGTTTTTGACTTCAGATTCGAGTTCAGCACACCAAAAACCTTTAGAAAAGTATATCTTAATCTCGGCATCAAGAACGTTGTTGATTTGTGATAATTAATATCACGAAAGCACCATTTCTGCCCCACTGTGCGTCGGTCTGTGCGTGTGTGCGTCTGTGCGTCCATCTGTACATGGAGCTAGGGCCTAAACGGATATATGGATTTGCTTGAAACTTGGTACAGATGATTTTTACGTAATTCCCTAGGACCGTTTTTTTTATTTTTTTAATATCTCCAATTTAACGCATATCTCCCATATAACGTTTTCGAGGTACCTATTTCAAATTTCTCGAAAACGGCTCTAACGATTTCGTTAAAATTTGGTGTGCGCATTGATTCTAACAAAACTGCATTTTTAGTTTTTCTCAAAAAATGCCGAGAGCGGAAATATGGCGTTGCCATTTTTCAAAAATTGATATGTTTTTTAAGTTCATATATTTCATTTTTTTTTTCAAAATTTACAGACATCATAGGTATTGAAGTTTAAAATGTAAAAAAAAAATTAAAAAAAAAAGTTTTTCAAAAAATATTTAAAAAATTGAATTTTTTTAACTTTTTTTTTTTTTTGTTTTTATTTTTTTTTTCTTCACAAAATCTTAAATTTCCAATAGATATTTAAGATAAAGATGCTTTGAACTACAAGAGCAAGTACGTGCGACCCAGTCGTGCATTTTATTTTTTTAAGTCTGATGATTTTGGTTTAGGTGAGTTCTAACTTAGGTATTATATCGGTATCCCCTAAAAATAAATATCCGTGAAAAAAATTACCCAAAAACTTTTATGTGACATTCCATTGCAATAACCATTGCACCACGGGGTATATACGCTCCTTATCCTTAATGACTATGTTTTTTTTTATAACAACTAAGTATCCTTTTACAATTTCCTGTTTAGATTAAAGATCTTACTGGCCTAATTTCACCGAAATATCGTGTTATTTTTCATGTCGGACATACATACATATGTGACAAATTTGTTGCGTGTTAAGATTTTGACTTTTTTAATATTATAAACAATCTAGATTTTAAACTTAAGAATAAATTCATTGCAACATATTCATGTAAAAGATACATATTTCTATTTTTTTTCCTCATCGATCAACTAACAACGTGTCCTTGATGTAGAGATTGTAGAAACAAAAGGCAATAGTTCAATGATTAAAAGTGTGTGATACTGTTAGTGACAAGCTATTTTTCATTCACACAATTCTACAGGTATTAAAGACCATACAACACCACCATCACTTATACTATTACCTACCTACAAAACACCTCCTGGTGTAGTGACCAAATAGCTTCACTCTATCACTCACACACAAACAAACACAGAAGGTGAGGGAACTTAATCATTCTCTTAAATGACTTTAATGAATGCACTTAGTGCGGGCGACATGCAAACGCATCATCTCAGCCCGATTCCTTGATTTAAAATGGCCGTGGCATGAATGGCGGTGGCGTGGACGTTACATTACACACAACGAGATAGCTATCAACAACCTATGGCAAACCTGGGTAATTGGTAATTAAAGCGATTAGACCTGATTAAGGTGTGCGTGTATGACAAGTCTGGAATTATTCTCGTTTTCATAGAACCGAACGTGTAGCAAGGAAAATGCATAAATTCTGTCGCACAGGATTTAGAAAACCAACCACAGAAAGTTGCAATAAATTGTGTTTTTGCGAGTCTTCCTATGAACGTTGTACAACGGGTAGAATAACGATGGTTGGTATAGCAGCTTCTACATTGCCGCCTTGGGCTAATCGGTCAGCAGACTATGAAAACGTGTTTGCTTTCGTAAAAGGTATTCAACTCGAACGGAACGGTAGTTTTGTGTCCTTATAAGTTAGAATGGTTCTGCATGCAATTCCAGATTGATATAGAACCAAAGTCGTCGAATAAATGAGTCCATGTGCACAAGTTACGATGAACATTTTACGAACAAGTGCCGTTGGCTTAGTGCATACACATGTCTAAATGTTCGAGAACATATTCACATACACACACACATACAGACACAAAACGGATATAATAATTGCTCAGGCCATCGTAACTGGAAACCAAAGTGATAGACTGAAGCCTTTTAAGGATAATTCCAAAGCGTTTTGTATGTTTGTATTGGGTTGCAATAAAAAGGTAGAAAGTAGATTTGTATGAAGAGAGCAGCACCAGGAAAGGGAGAAGCAGCAGACAGAGAGAAGCTATAATACAGAATGAAGATATGAAATAAAGCTACCACCGGAAATTTACACAGCACAAAGCCATTTGTCTGAACGGAAATTGTCTGTTTTCAATTGCAGCGGGGCGACCGACTGCTATAACAGTTAAAGCGCGGATGGCATGAATTGAGCAAAAACGACAAATACAAAAAATGTATTAAAAAGGGGTAAGAGATAGAAAGGGAATTCATGTATATTTGTGATGATGGTTGGGAATTGTTAGAACGGAAGTGAATTCCTGTTTTTTCTGTCCAAACTTTTTTTCTTCTTTAGTTCCGGCAGAATGGTGGCGGGCAGGCGACAACAACAACTCAACACAACTTTAGACTAAATCAATAAGTTAGAAATGCCAGCGGCATGATGGCACCCGCATGTGCTATTTGCAACATTAATCCAGCTTGTCACCTGATATACAAGTTTTATTTTTAAAAGCAGTTCTATATTTTTGACCAAACATTCAGGACAAGAGAGAGCCATTAAGGCGTGTGTTGGTAGAGAGTTGATGGTTTTGTTTGATTGTGGGGTATCGATGAGCACTTGAAATTGGAAGTGATTTTGGTTTTTTTTTTTTAACATAATCAATGAGTAGGTAGTAAGTACATATAAAAATGCTATAAGGAATGGATCGATTGATGGAAAAGTTAAATAGGAGGTAAAATAAGTCAAGTTTCTGATTTCTTTATTATATGTGGGGGATAGTAAGATGAAGTTTTTGCGAAAAATGATATCGGAGAGTGGTTAAAGTCACTTAAGACATAAGATTTTTGTTTTTATTTAATTTGGAATTCCTTTCTTTATTGGTTTGTTTTGAAGAAAATATAAATAGGTATGTAAGTAATGTTTTATAAAATGTGTTAAAAATATCAGTTTTTCGTATTATCCAAGAATAATTTGGCAATGTACAACTTTTCTTGATACTTATTTAAGATATCCTGAATCATATGAAAAAAAAAAATAAAATCCAAAAAATTACGGTTTGGGTGATTTTATTAGATGAAAGGCATAAAAGTTCGATTACCAGAAGTTTAAAATACATTAATATCAAATTTTGAAAAAAATTGGCAACGCCATTGACATTACTCAAAATTTTGAGACAAAATTAAAAATTTTATGTTGTTGGTATTACTAAGAGTTTAATACACCAAATTTAATCTCAATCAAAGGAACCGTTTTCGAGATATTGCATTATTTTGAACATTTTATATGAGAAGAAACCGTTCTAAAGGATATTAAAAACAAAAAAGAGGTTGTCCGTAAAGCCGATTTACGGACGATGATTTTACGTGATAACGTCGTCAGAAAACAGGTTGTGTGCTTTTGTTTAAAATGAGTCAATTGAAGCGTTTACTTATTTCAAACAATCATAATTTACAAGAAAAAGCTAAAAAAAAAAAATACCTTTTTTATTTTCTCATTATATGTATTAATTTTTTATTTTAAAAGCTTACAAAAAAATTATGCGATTTAAGAGCCAAGTATTTCTTCTTAAGAATAAAACCATTTTTAAATTTTTACAATGCGCAAAAAGTTTAAAAATAATTTATTTAAAACAATCATTTTCATCAAAAAAAGCAAAAACAAAACATGAATTTTTATCTTCTCACGTCATTAATTCCATTTTTTCCCTAACAAACTACACAAAATTATACCATGTGAAAGCTTATCGTCTTAGCTCAAAACATATATATCGATCAGGTCTATGAGACATCTACAAAAAGAGCTAGAGTTTTTTGAACTCGATTAAATTTCATTAAAAAAAGGAAAAAAACATTTATTTTTATGTCCTCACGCTATTTTATCAATTTTTTTCAATGACAACCCATAAAAAAAATTAAACCATGTGAAAGCTTATTTGTTCAACTTTCATATGACGCTATCATATCATATTCCTGAGATGCTTACAAGAGGAGTAAGAGTTTTTTAAAGTCAACCATGTCGAAATTCCAGACTGAGATTACGGTACTTCCCACACTGGTGGGTGGCTGTTCATGATCAACAGATCTCCACTGGTGTTTTGAAGTTTTTCGCAAGTTTTTTGATTTAACATTGTTTAGCTTGTAGTTAGTGTACCGTTATGTGTGATATACCAAATTAAAGGTAATTGTATCATAAAAGTCTAATAAAATTTCTATCTACTCTAGATCAATATTTATAACCTGTTGAAAATTTTATTTTACCGTTATCTCAAAATTGTGTTTACAAAAATGATTGAAATTTTGTACACATATAGTCCTGGTTATGATCTATCATTGCTCTGTATACTTTATTTCTCTAACTGTTGAAGAAAAAAAGATAAAAATCAAAAACGATGAAAATCGGTTGCTGTTTTTTAAAAACTTGTTTCTTCCGTTATTCAGTCAAAAATCAATCAATCACTTCAATTTTTTGCACATGTATGCCAAGCCCTACATGCTCTATAAGTTTTTGAACGCTCCAAAAAAAGCTTAAAATCAAAAATTAACCAAAAATACCCCTAAAAAACAAGGTGTTTTTCAAAAATTCATATTTCGAAACGCGGAGTGTTGGAAAAAAGTCAGTATCAGATCCCTAATTTTTTTTCCCTCATCTTTCATCTGGCATCTGTAGAATTGTCAAAAAAAAAAAAAAATCCTTTACCCAAAATCATCATTTTGTCATAGCCCCAACACGTGTACATTGTACACTGTACAACATTGAAACAAAACGTTATAGCTTAGTTTAAAAATTTTTTGGAATTTTTTCTTAAATGCAGTTATTCTTAAATTAGTCTCATCTATCTATATAAAAAAAAAATCAATTCTCTACACTATCGCGTTTAGATTTTAGCCCAATTTTCATCTTTCCGTTTTACTCCTGTTTACCCTATTAAATGACGGAATTTTTAAAAATCCTTCATTTGGATTAAGCTACAAGTTATTATCTTTCAAATACAAGATTTTTGTATCTCTAATAGTTTATTTTTAATTTTGAATTGAAATTTTTTGCCGCACTGCGAAAGTGCGAGAGTGTAACGTTAGAAAATGGCGTCACTTTTTTGTGGTGGCTGCCATGTTTCATCGATTTATAAGACGTTATCATGTCAAAAAACGTGTTTTGAAATAACGAGACATGACACAAATTTTCGAATGATAAACGTGTTCAACTTTTCGAAGACGCTGTCAAATAACATTGGATAAACCCAAGTCTAAGATAAACGACTATGAATATTACCTAGTAAATTCTTTTTTCACCTCGATTCTTTTTCGTATTATTATTTTTCAAAAAACTAATATATGTAATGTATTCTGAGGTAGTGCTCATATTGCTTTTCGCCGAAATTCCAATTAGTTCTAAATAGCCAAAAAAAAAATTCTTTTTTTTGCAAATTGTATTTTAACTGACTTATCTTCCGCTACAATCCGAAAAACCCCATGTAAAATTAGAAAATTACATAAAAAAATCAAAGGAAATGACATTTTACATGAAAATTTCACGTTGTATCTAGGAGAGGAAAGGAGTCAAATAAAAATCTAAAAAAATTAGGGAACATTTTTCTCAGTATTTTCAACCTGATGGCCGCCATCAACTGCTTGTCCAAAATAAGGACCACAATAATGTATACCCCTTGAACTACAAAATAAGTTCGTGTGACCTAGTAGTGCATTTTACTTTGTTAAGTTATATAAAAAAATCTATAACATGCTGCATAGAAGTTTTTAAGAAAAAAAAAAAAAAATACTCCACATACGCCACAGTGACCGTTTAATTTTAAAATTTGTAAACTAATAATACAAAACTAAAATACAAGATACTATAGGACGACCAACTCTCATTATTGAGGGTTATCTTTTCCTAAAGGAAGTGTCTTAAGAAACTGTTTGCACGTCAAGGCATATAGTTGCCACGCTCGTGTTTTTTCGACAAACAAAAAATATAAAAAATTCTAAAACTCGAGATATGGACATTTAAAAGTCAAAACCGTCATGTTTGATGTTTTAGAAATAATTCAGCAAAAACGAACATAAATGATTTTTAAAATAATTATTATGTTATTTAAAAAAAAAAAAACCATAAAAAATAACTTTGTACGTTTTTTTTGTGAAGGTAGTCCCTGTCTCACAATTTTTTTTTTTAATTCCTGATCATTAAAAATACAGTAGGAACTGGTTTTTTGGGATGTTTTTTATAGGATAGATAGCAGTTGAAACAGATTTCACAACTTCGAATGAACTGTGCTAATTTGTGTTCCTTAAAAAACAGTGAATTTTTGTACTTTTTTGTGTTTGGGTTATATTTTCAACAGAGTTTATATGTATAAAGAAAAAAAAATCAATTAAAACTTATAAAATAAAATAATTTTTTTTATAAATTTAGAACAGGCACAGCTGTAAGTCCAAAACTTCTTAAAAAAAATGACTCGAAACCTTGAAAATTTGTTCCGCAAAGTAGAAAATGGGATTCTTAATATAAACTTCACACAATAATATCTCTATAGTCACATATACGAATTTAAAAAAACTTCACAATTTGTATACAGTAGGTCTACTTTATGATATGGCGCCAGTCTTATGGCTGCACGCTTTGGACAAAATTCCTATATAATTTTGCCTAATTTACTTTCTGGGAAAAAAATCCGACTTTTGGAACGTTTTTATCAAGAAGTTTTGGACCTTCACAGCTGTATTCAAGTTATACCAAACTTAATTTTATTAACCTTTTTCTAGAAACATTTTCTAAAATATGCGCACCCTTTAGATCTTATAAGCTAAAAACTAACTGGTGCCCCTTCTCTTTCGCAAAAAAGTAAAACTCGTTCACTTGGAATTTTTGCATGAACTTTATGATCCTTAATTGTTAGGTTTTACAAATGGAAGCTTTTTGCCAAATTTTAGGGGTATAACAATTGCTTTTTTACTTAATTATTATTTTACGGGTACAATTGGTTTAATTAGCGTAAACAAGAAACATCAATTTATGTATATTGTATACCTACAAATGTACTATCGAATTAAAAAAAAAAAAGATTTGAAAAGAAAGATTTTGCAATTTTAAGCTCAAGAACAAGTGCGCATCTTGATTAATTTTATTAAGATGCTATTTAAGATCAAACATTTTCGAAAAATTGATTTTTTTCAAAATTACAAGTTTCAATATTTGAGGAGCTGATTTCCAAAACCAACTATCGGAAAAAAATCGGAAAATGAGATATGCATGTCATTTTTTAGGTCTTTTCAACGCGCGTCTGATTCAATCAAAAATAATTTTCTAAACAGCACACAAAGATAGTAATTCAAAGTCGAAAAACGACTTTATTTCCAAAAAGGTTTTTTCCAAAATAGCCTATACAAAATGTTCTTTCCAATAAGTCCTCTTCAGTATAAAAAATATCATTTTGGCGTATGATAAATGCCACATTACGATGATGGAGGAGTTACAAAAGTAGTTTTCTTCAATACAGATATTTAGTAGGTATATAAAAAATTCCCTATAATATTTTTCTTGAATGTCAAAAAAAAAAAAAAAAAATGTTGTAAATACCCAACCACAATTCTTATTTTAATTTTACGGCTCTGCTTTGCAAATTACAAAAGTTTCTAGAGGAATTAAACTTCATCGTCGCTGTCGTGTCGTTCCTTTATAATTTTAATATATGGCTAGCTTTTGTAATAGTCCCCATGAGGGCTTTTAAAATATTTACTTTTTTTTCTAACTTGTCCACTATTAAGCTTACAATTTGTTATAACTTCTTAGACAGTAAGAGTAAGGGTATGCATATTACGGGTAGGTAGCCTTTTTTGTTTAAAATTAAAACAAAACAAACAAAAATAACAACAAAATTGTCGACGTCATGCCCTTTTGTTGGTAGAAAAATAACAAAAAAAAAAAAATTGTATGCATTCTCACATGTAAAAGGTGGATCCATCTCATTACTTTTTACCCCAATACCCCAACTCCTTGAGTCGCATTCCTTTTGGTTATGTCTGTTCATGGTGACTCATTCTTCTAGACTAGGGTGACCATGTTTAAAAAAAACATTGACATTAAACTTTTCGTAAACTGATTTCTCCAATACTTGCAAAGATTTTAAAATGTTTTAATATTTTCTTTTTAACCCCTTTTTTCCACAGAAAAAAAAGTGCAAATGGTCACACTACCAATTGCTTGCACTCCATATAAGGGACTTCCAATGGATTGTTAAAGGACGCAATGAGTTGAATATACTTGTGGTGGAGAGTTTTTAATTTTTTTTTATTTATTTTTTTTTTTTTTTTCTTCAAAAAGTTTTCAAAACTGATTTGGATTTTCCACATTCAGTATACTCGTCGTACTCACAACATGTTGTATCAACGTAGCTCTACTATTCCACTTGAGTTGGCAAATAAATTGTTGCATTCCACTTGTGTGTTTGTTTTTTTGAGGAGATTTTTGCCTCAGTGCCAGTGTGTGCTCACCCTAACACACTAGAGAATGAGTGAGAGGTGGTTGCAGGACGAGCCTTTTAGACTTTAACCATCATCATGGAGCAGGAGAGCAGAGTTTGCCTATTTATGTGTGTGGAGATGTGCAGTGCAATATAATGTTTTGCTTCCAGTTAAGAGGGTTGTTTTTCAAGAGGTAAACACAAGTACTATTGGCGGCAGCAGCAGCGTTAGCGATGCCAGAGTAAGTCAGGAAGGATCTTTAAGGTGCATTTACATTGTGGGTGAAGTTTGGAGATTTTAAATAAGGAGGAAGAGAGGGGGCTTTTTAATGTTCTTTAGTTTGAGGTAAACGTGTTGTGGAAGATTAAAAACATTTGCGAGAGTGGGTAAACTAGCACGCTAAAGAATTGCAAAAAAAATGCTTGTAGAAAGTTACCTACGAGGTAGGAAATTTAATGTAAAAAAAAAATAATTCAATTTTTTATTTTCTTTCTATGAAATAAATAAAAACACTCCCAAGGATACAAAGTTCTATTCAATTTGAAGGAACTTAGGTGTATAAAATAAGAAGAAAACAAAAAAAAAATAAAAACAAATCTTCAAAGTTTTTTCTCTCATTTTTCTGCATTTAACCAGTCAATGGGTTTTTGTGGCAGGTGTTGAAATTAACTTGTTTTATTTTACTTTTTATTGCTTAGCGTTATGTCATTTAAAGTTTAAATGGGTTTAAATTTTTTCTGGTTGAATCGAAAACTGTTTTTTTTTTTACAGTTTTTTGCTAGTTTTCGTGAAGACAACAAAATACCACTTTTTATAATATTAATTAGTATATAATAATAATAAAGAACTAAACGATGATAAATAGATTCAAATAAAAAATTTACGACACAAAAAAAAAAAAAAAAACAGCGAGGGTAAATTCGAAATGAGTACGTATATATGTATAACAAATGAAGTCTTTGAGACTTAATGCTGTTTTGCTGAAACGTATAGATTACGTTTTATTTACAAATGCCACCTCTTCTTTTTATGGTCGCGCTTTTAACAGTAAAATAAAGGTGAACTAAGCTAAAAACCAAAGAGAAAAGTCTGAACTGAATGACACTTGATTTAAAGGTACATATTTGTATATTATATTATAACATTTAGTAAATATGTATGTACCTAGGTTGCTTCAGAAATTACTTTGCTTCAGAAAACTTTTTTCTTTTTTTCCAACTCTAACCACCCAAAATAATAGTGATTGACAAAAAAAGAACCTTCCTGAAAACCAGGCGCTGTAGCTTAACTCTAAAGGGTCGCTATTTTATTTTTAGTTTCTTAAGTAGGTACTCATATGAATTCTGTAAAAATAAATATTTTTTTTTTAATTTTTGCTGAAAAAGTTCCAAATGGCTCCAAATTAATATATTCGGACTTTGCTTCAGAAATTCTTAAGGATTAAAATACCAACTTTCTGATTATGTATATTTTTAAAAAATTAAAATTAGATTAGATTGTTAGTCCAGACAAAATAGACATTCAACCCAAAAAATAATTAGCATAGGGCTGAAAATTGGTACAGAGCATTTAAATGTCGATTAAAGTAAAATGTCAAAAGTCCCGAAAAGTCACATGTGTAAATAAAAAGTTATTCAAGTTGTAAATTCGAAATTTTATGTTTTTCATATATAACTTTGAAACGGAAATGGTTATCAAAAAAAAGTATATGGATGACTTGTAGGGTTTGTAATTCCCTAAAAAAAATGTGACACTTTTTTTACGAGATATCGTTTAGAAGATATCATGATTTTAAAATATGTCAAATGTCGAAAATATCGGTTTTTTGCCTATTATCCTTAAACGATGAGTCCTATCGAAAAGTTGTGTTTGAGAAACTGGTAGATAATGTACTCCTCTATACAACTAAAGGTTTTTTGGTTTTTGCCAAAGTAGTCGTTCAAAAAGAAAACAAATTTGTTTGATTTTGTCAAAATTCAAAAATTGCGAACTTTTTTAAATAGCTTCTAAAATATGAGTTTTTTGACATATAATTTTTACTCATATCATAGACTGTAACGTTTTCCACAAAATAGCTTAAGATATGCTTTATTAACATTTAAAGGAAGTGCGCTCAAAAAAGTCGTATTTATAGAAAATATTTATAAAAACAGTGCGTTCAAAAGAGTGGTATATGTACATAGAAATATCGTTTTTTTGTCTATTTTCGTCAAATGGTCAGTGTTATCTAAACAAATTTTTATAGCCTGTGTAGATTATGTTTTTTTTTTTACATATTTTAATTCAGTTTTTTATTTCTCCAGAGCTGTTATTTAAAAAAAAAAAAATTTTATTTGGACAAAAATCAAAAATATCAGTTTTTATACTTAGGTAACTCTGCTAAAATGCAGTTTTTGAAAAATATTTTAAATTTATTTCATAGCCCATGATGTTTTTCATAAAAAAGATTAAGATGTGCTTTTTCATAGCTACCATCGTTTAGAAGATATATGCTTTCAGAGAGAAAACTATACAAAAAATCACGTATTTTGTATTTTATTCTTAAACAGTTAAGTCTGTCGTAAAACCTGGGAAAAATTCACATAGAGCTGAAAACTTGTAAAGAGTATTGAACGATTAACGTAAAATGTAAAAAATCCCCAAAAATCCCATGTGTGCATAAAGAGATACTTAAGGTTAAATGTTGAAAATAAAAGACTAAACACATGATTTTTCGTATAGTCCCCTCTCTGAAAGCTAATATCCTCTAAACGATGGCAGCTATGAAAAAGCAAATAATCTTAAGTATAAAATTTCCTTAATGTGTTTGACTTCAAAACGAAGTATGCCATTTAATTTCTCGAATTTTTTTTTTGAAATTGAGTCTTTTTTTTTAATAGTTTTGTTTTAGTATGCTATTAAAAAGAAAATACATATTGACTGACACATAAAAACAAAAATTTTGAAACTTTTTTTAAAAATCCAAAAATAAATTTTTTATTTTTCTTCATTTTAGTATTGAGGCTACGATTTTTCCTCTTGTCTTTACCATGTATTATAAATTTCCACATCGCTCATGTTTTGCTTATAGTTTTTTAGCTTTACTAATAACTGAAAAAACTGTTATAATAAAACTATTTTTCAAAATTTTCAAATGCATGTTTCAGCTCAATTCAAAGCTCGACAAATTTTACAATAGTTGAATAATTTTTGTTATATGTAAACTTTTAAATAAATAACGTTTTTTTTTTTTTTCAAGATATTTATAAATTCAAAAACTCAATAATTTTTCGTACAATTTTAACCCTCGTCGACAACAACTCCAATACAAAAATCACCAATCCAATACTAATCAACATTACATAAATACAAAACAACGATTTCAAACGTATTACCGATATTGCTCTTATCGGCGGTTCTTCCAATGTCCATTTAAAAAATTCCTTCTCTGTCGAAAACCATGTCCGAAAATGCATCAATAATCCAGAATTATGAAAAGATGACAATTTCTTATTTAACGATGCTGAAAATATCGATTGCTTAGGCAAATACAATGCAAGTTGATTAACATAAATTGTCTCCGAAATCATATATAAATTAATTCCCAAAAATCTAGCAGTTTCCATATAATTTACATAATTCTCTACCATTGCAATTGTTGCATATTTATCCGAATTTTTAGCTAAAATATCAAGTCTTGTTCGAAAATCACCATGAACAACACGAATTGATTTTCGATTTTCATTAAACATTTCAAGTTGTGCGACTTCTGGTGAAAGGTAAATTATAAAATTCCATTTTATCAAATCATCATAACCCAATGGAACTTTTAAAAACTTATCTAGTCGAATAGCATCGTAGAGTAAACCTTGATAAGCACTTCGGAGAATAAGTGTCAAAAATACCCACATGATGAATAAAGTTCTCGGAAAAGTTCGTCTTGGTGGCCGGGTTAATGGCTGACCTAAATAGACTGCTGCTAATTCAAGACTTCTGGTGCATCCGGGCTCCTGTACATATTGTCGAATTGCTGATTTGGAATATTTTAAAACATAAATCATTAGAACTCCAAAAAGGTACAAATACAAGATTGCCATCCAAACACGAAAGCTTAATGGTCGAAATAGGCGATCCATACTGTCAAGAATTCTTCCGCCTTGAATCACGTATTTATAAGGTGTAAAGTGATAAAGTACTGACACCGAGAACCAGAGACGACCGAAATCTGAGTTACTCAAACTTCCGATAGCTATATCAGCGTTGCCCCTTAATAACTGTAAGGAAATATGATATAATTCTGTAAAAAAAAAAGGCTTCAAAGAACAAATTTCACCTCAGCGTAACATCCATAACCTGTCGTATTTGTCATTAATGTCGGTTCGCTAGGAATTGGCAAAAGTTGAATTTTAAAATTCAAAGTTTTCGCCAAAGTTTTCAACACCATTCCTTCAATTCCAGAAAGATTCTCCCAATCTCCAACGGGTTTTGGATTATTGCCATCACCTTTAAACTTAAAAAATGGCTCCACAGGACGACTTGTTACCCTTAATGGGCAACCATGAAAGTTATCAAGTTTCTGTGGAAAAAATTCCTTCAAAGCTTCATAACCTTGATTGGCTTGAAAGTAAAGTTCCGGCTTAATAATTCGACATTTATCTTTTTTAAAAAGGTAATAAGTAAAAACTGAAACACCTAAAACTGGATGATCCAAAACAATATTAACATCGATAACATTAAAATCATAACAAAGTTGGAAAAATGTTATCATTGTATTTTTCAAGTTTTTAGGACATTCAGTTAAAATGATTAGAAAATGAAAATGTCGATCATATTTGCTTGAATAGAATTTTGAAAGAAGATAACTGCAAATAAAAATATTCTAAAAAAATTAGAACCAAAAACTTTCAAAAAAGTATAAATACCGAAATGTATCGAATGAATTGACAAGAAAAACATAATAATCCCAGGGTTGTTCCATATAACTGTTTGTTCTCAATTGAACAGCAATTTTGTCTTCTAAATTCTTTGACATTAAATTTTGAAAATGATAATTAATATATGAAGCTTCGGTATTAGAGCTACATTCAAAGAATAAAACGGTTTTCGAATAACGTGGAAAATGTTCTCGAGTAATGAATAAACTAAATTCTATTAATTTCGAGTTTTGAGTTGTAGTGTTGGGCCAAGGTAGAACTCCGGATGAAAATTGGAACTTAGCAAACCAAGTTATAAGAAAAAACCAACTCACTCGATACATTCTGAAAAATAAACTATTTAACTTAAGGGCATTTGTGAAGTATTTTTATGAAAATATATTTCACAATTATTATTAATGTTGATAGAATCAATTGAATTGGATTAAGTGCGTGTCAACCCTTTTTCTTGACAGCATATAGTTATTATCGCGATTAAATTAGTTTAATTTTAATTAAGATTGCTATCTTTAATTGCTATTATATAAACAATGCGAATTGAAGGTTTTTAATGGGAAATCGTGTACAATTGGAAATTATTCTTTGTCTGTGCGTAGCTGTGTAGTCATGTCCTTGTATTTGTATCAAGAGTTAAAATTCTTAAGCTCTTCTCTCTTTGTTAAGAATTATAGTTCATAAAGTACAGGTAAACTAGTAGATACATAAAATCAACAAATAAAAAAAAAATGTTTTTTGGGTGAAAGGGTGTTTTTCTAAGAGATAGTAAAATCTGTAATTGGTCCCAAAAAGATAATGATTCGCGTAAAACACTTAAGAACTTAATTAAAAATAAAAATAATATAATCATTGGCTTTTAAGGACCGATTAAAAATTTTACTATCTCATTGAAAAAAAAAGTCCTTTCATTGCAATTTTTTTTTTTTTTAAACTATTTACTCTTGATTTCTATACGAAATGCAACGTTTATACCAAATTTCAATTTTGTTTTCACTTAAAAAAACACCCTTTGAACCATGATTTTCTTATAAATGCTTCAGATTCCTGTTTATTACCTCAATAGTAACATAATTGCTGAATTTCAATAGAGTCCTACCAATATTACACAGTTTTTCTAATAAACACACATTTTCTCTACACCTAAAAAAACACCCTTTCACATGAAAAAAAAATATAGGTATAGACTTTTTGTAACAATTTTTGTGGTACTAATTCTGAATTTAATCATTTCTTAGAAAAAAAAAACACACTTTCACTCAAGATAATTTTGTAGATTCTTTAGATTCTTAGTTCTTATAAGAAAGGAAACTTTTTCACCAAAAAAAAATTAACAAATTTTATGTCAGCTGTTTTTGATACCTTTCCTAACACAAAATTCAACCCATAAAAAAAAACACCCTTTCACCAAACAAATGTTTAAGAATTTTATTGACTTTTTTGGTGCTTGGGTCTTATCCCAGGAGCAAGCTAGAAAATAGGTTTATACCTTTTTGAAAACGGTGTTTAATTACTTTAAGGCTAAATCTAAAAAAATGGCCTTATAAGTCAACATGTACCTATTTCAAAAGAGAAAAACTTTTACCTTCATGGGGCGCCATCTATAGCATAAAAAAAAAAAAAATCTGCAAAAATAGGGGGATTTTGTTTTTATTATTTTGAAATAGTTTTCCCACTTAGGAACTTGATTCTCGAAAAATCCTTTAACAGCGAACGTTCTTGTAATTTTAAATAGTTTTCTGATATTTTTTTAATAGGAAATTAAAACACTAATGAAAATTTTTAGTATGCAACAATTTTAAATCATTGTCTATTAATGTGTTGACGAAGTTTGCGAAAAATTGCTCAAGCCGTTTTCGAGAAATATAAAAAAAAGTATACTACAAGTTATAGGTACGAAAAAAATCGATTTCTTTTTCGATTTTTTTTTTGGTTAAAAAATATATTTTTAAAAATATCTTGGAATGCAATATTACTAAGGATCATTGTTAGTATAATTGTGCAAAATTAGAACAAAATCGATGAAGTCGTAAAGGAGATACATATATGGAAATAATCCAAAAATCAGACGCAAAGTGCAAGTACAAAAATGTCACCTTGTTACAGGGCCAGTAAAGGGTATAGATAAAAATCTGAACAAATTAGAACATTTTTGAAGTGAAAACTTCTTTAGTATCGTAGTGATTTGAAACAAGATGAAACGAAAAAGCGACACGAAAAATCAATTGATCATAACTATTTTGTTTTAATAGATAGATGAATGAAATTTATACAGTAGGGGAGAAGGGGGTACATTTGACACTTAGTTTTTAAAGGTCTGTATTTTCGAAAACTGTTAATGTTTTCCAATGTTTTGTTTTGTATTTGATTTATTGACTATTCAAGATTATACTAACAGTAATTTTTTTTGTTTTAGAACATTACAACATTTAAAAAAATTATGTTTTCTAAAAAAAGTCATTTTGTCAAAAGTGCCCCGATCCCGGGGCACTTTTGACTTTAAAAGGGGTACATTTGACAACGGTGGATTAAACCCCACATCGTGTGCATTACATTTTTAAAACTTTCAGCGGATCTTACTCGTCTATTATTTAATTAGAAAAAAATAAATTTTTGGTTTTAAACAATCTACTCAACAATATAACGAAAAAAATAAATCAAAAAATTTATTTTCTAAAAAGAAGAAGAAAAAACAAAAAACCATAAAATATTTCAAAAAATCTCTCCATTTAAATCTTAATCAAAATTAATCGATGTCAATTTACTTTTAAATAATTTATTAAATAAATAATTCCCCAAAATCAACGTAAAAATGTGCCCAAATTGCAAAAGTCAAAGGTGCCCCAAAGGAGCTTCATAACTGTTTTTCTTTTTTTTTCAATAACTAATACTATTTTTTTACAAAGCTGGTTTTAATTTACTTAACTTGAAGCATAGTGCTATCAAAATATTGATTCAGCATTGAAAAAACTTTTTATTAGGTTCAGGAATCGCTTACATACCGGTGGTCAAAAATAAGATCAGAAACACAGAAAACACGAAAACACGTTGTACTCCGCGAAAAGTTAATGAAAGACTGCAAAATTTCGCAAAATTTCTTTAAATCAAACTAAGCTTCTTTCTTCATCCAAACTATTGTTAATTAAGGGCACGATCATACCGAAAAACGCAAAGTCAAATGTGCCCCGGTGTCAAATGTACCCCCGCTTACCCTAGATAGGTAATTAAATAAGTTATGATTGTGCAAAATTTCAATAAATTTCATATTCAAAATTCTGAGATAACGGTGAAAAGATGTTCTTTTTCCAAACACGTTATATCTTTTGATCTAGAGCACATAACAAATTTATTTAACTTTAATACGCATGCTGACAATGATAACATTACCTTTCATTTAATATATCACACATAACGGTACGTGCTCTACAAGTTATATAATCTTTAATTGAAAAACTTGAATAATACCTCAAAACACCTGTGAAGATTTTTTGCCGATGACCAGCTAGCAGTAGAGGAAGTACCGTAATCTCAGTTTGAAATTTCGACATTCTTACTTTTTTTGTAGGCATGGTAGAAATATGATTGAAGCGTCATATAAAAGGTGAAATAATATTAATATAAAATTTATTATAGGTTGTCTTTTAAAAAATGGATTTAATGGCGTTAGAAGAGAAAAGAGATTGATTGTTTTGCTTTTTTTATGAAAACTAATTGGGTTAAAAAAATTCTAGCTCTTTTTGTAGATGTTCTATAGACATGGTCGATATAAATATTTTGAGCTGAAACAATAAGCTTTCAGATGTTATAAAATTTATTGCAGGTTTTCATATAAAAAAAGTGATGGAATAAAAAAAAAGTTATATTTTTTCGATTTTTTTAAAATGATTTTTAAGGTTTCACTTCAACCACGTGTGAATTGCACACATGATTTTTTTTTTTATGTGGAGACGATTGAGCGGATGTCTTCATTAATTTTCGTAAAAAAAAACAAATAAGGACAAGAATAATGTATATTTAAGAATAAACATCGACTTCCTGGTTGGAAGCTAAAGAAGTCACTCTCGATTTGACTAATCTATATTCCAGATAAGCATTTTCTCGAAACGGCTTAAAATTTCTCAAAAAAAAAAAAACAAATGTTATAGCTATGAAAAGCAATTAATTGAAAAAATAGACACAAATTTAAAAAAAAAAGAATGCTTTAATTAAAATGCTTTTCCATTAAGAGTTTATGACCGAATTGGGAGGAATGTTTGTTTTTTTTTTTCACTTATAGTTAGGTCGTCAACACTGCGCTGAGTTCAAAAACCCTTATAATACTAACTATTTCTCATTTGAACCAGTGATTACTCCCAAAAAGTTTGTTGTTACTTAACATTTCACACAAAAGCATCCTTTTTTTTCAAAAATTTCCTGATTTGAAGTGAAAGTTTATTTGTCATAATCATTAAACAACAAGTACAAAGTACAATGCACTGATTTTTCTATTAAAAAAAAAAAGTTTACCACTTAAAGTTGCAGAGAAGTATTTTATTATGGTTTGTTGATTTTTCTACTCGTATTGTTGTGTTCGTTGAACTCTTTTTTGTGTTCATGGTGCCTTCCATATGCCTCGCGCTTAGCATCTGTCTAACTCTCACGCGATATGACGTATGCACACTATAACACCATCATAGCCATTTCCACAGCTATAACATCCGACACGTTGTCGTCGACAACTACCTACATCACAACTAACCTAGTGACGCATTACAATCATCATACTCGCTCGTACATAGTACCTATATGTTCACCTATTTCCTATACGAGTATATATTATACCTACATAAGCCTAACTCGTAATGTTGCTATATTGCTATTCATTGAAAATTTTCATTATATATCCTCAAAAAGGATATATGCTAATCCTTGAAAGTGAACCAGGAAAAATAGAGAAAAACAAAACTGCATATCCTTTGAAAATTCCTTTTTTGTATGCAAATAAATTTTGCTTGTGGCGTTGTGTGGAAAAATTGAATTTTGAGTTTGACTCTTTTTTCGCTCTTCAGAGAGCAAACTGAAGGTTTTTTTTTTTTTTTTTTTTACTTTATTTTCTATATTTTTTTTTTTTGTTCGAAATAAGTCAAAAGCCCTAGCACAAGCTTTTTAACATACTCGTCCATGCGAAAATGGACTTCCTTTGAATACAAACAAAAAAAAATTATGCAATAGGTACACAAGACTTGGTAGAAAAAGTAAAAAAAAAAAGTAAAACTCAGTCTGTCAAAAACAAAAGCAAAAAAAAT
The DNA here is from genome assembly GCF_945859705.1 of Episyrphus balteatus. Taxonomy (NCBI): domain Eukaryota; kingdom Metazoa; phylum Arthropoda; class Insecta; order Diptera; family Syrphidae; genus Episyrphus; species Episyrphus balteatus. The sequence goes on along the minus strand of NC_079135.1, from coordinate 98,690,141 downwards.
TAACAGAGAATTTACATCAAACTCAATGTAATTTCAAACTTTTCAAAAAGTAGGTATATTCAAAGTCAATTCAAAAACAGACGTTCTGGGTTAATTAATGCAAAGCTTTTGGTAGGTACGAGAGTATATATACCTACAAAAGTATGTGTCTAAGTATATTATCCGATATCGTTGGGAGCGCATTACCCCTTTTTTGTAATATTGTGAATAATTTATTTACCTTCAACGCACATTGGGAACTCGCTGTGCTGTCATGTCAATCACAGTGCCGGATTACCTGGTGCTTCGAGGTTCCCAATCAAATGTAGTAAATCTAATAGTTCCATTCTATTCAATATAAATGGACTCCAATATTCTGTTTAAACTTTTGGAATTTTCAATATTTTGGAAGTTGGAAGCACAAGTAATAAAGTAGAGCAAAGCATTAATCGAAATTATTTCAGGTGTCGACATATTAAGGGAGGGCGGGTGATTTTTTAATCAACTCTTCGGAAAGATTGAAGACTGATTGATTAATATGGTGCATGTCATAGAACCGTTTTCTTGGCTTCTCACTTCCTCGTGAAAGACTCAACCGATTTCAACTCATATTTCATAAATACGCTTGAACAGGCTTAGTATCTAATTTATGTACATTTTTAAAAAATACAAAAAGTTTGGAACTTTTAACAAATTAAAAAAATTTTTAAATAAATTCTTTCAAAATGGCTTAATGAGTTTATTAATTACAATAAGTTTTATCCTATCGGATGTGAGTTTACCATACAGGGTGTTCCGTCAAAAAGTAAGAGAAATTTAAAGGGTGATTTTTGGGTACATTTTAATAAAATATATTATTCTACAGTAACGCTCTATCTGAAAACACATACCTACTTGCGTATTGGTAAGTTTTGAAGAAATATTGTTCTTTGTAACCGCATTTAATGAATATTTACTTCATTTTTGGTTCCTGAGATATTATTTTTTTAAGGATCAATCATTATTTCTTACCCATGACAATTTTTGACTTCGAGGCCAATGAAATTTTTTTAAGAATTATTTTTTTTAACGAGTGAATAACAAGAATATTGTGTCACAATTTTAAATCGATTGGAGCAAAATTCACGAAGTAACGAGTATTTTTATACTTCTTATAAAAACGTTTTATACCAGTGTTCAAAAAATTAATTTTTTTTAGTCACAACTCACGTTTCAAAAGTGAAAAATTTATATATCGCTGAAAATTGCAGTTTTTCATTCAAAGTGTTCCAAAAAAAACCAAAAAATTTGAGTATCAAAAAACCCTACCATTGGTTTTAATAAATATATTTTAACTCTGTCGTCACAAAAAATTAACGAAAACATGCCTTATTTGGTACGATCTTTAGCCCCCTTTAATAAAAATGCACGACTGGAACGTCCAAAATTGCTCCTATGGTAAAAGTAGATCAAAAGTTGAATTTTTTAAGAGTAATTTTAACTTGATTTTTCGGAGAATTTCATAAAAATTGTCAAATTTTTTTTTTCATTTTCCTAATATACAAAATATCGTTTTAAATTAACTTCAAAACGAAGTATGTTATTTGAATGTCTTGTATAAAAAGGAACTTTTGGAAAAAATTGAAAATCTTTTGAAGCTTTTTGAAAAAAAAAAAAAAAAAAAATTTGCTGCGTTCAGAATAATAATAGGTCAAGTCCACTTCACTACAGGTAAGATGTTTTAAGGTTTTAAAAATTAAGGGTTTCATTTTATTTTAAATAGAATATAAGACAGAAATTCTGGAGATGTAGAGCTATAATTGATCTGTGAAACATTTAATCAAAAAGTTCCTTTAGTTCCTGAGAAAGAGCTTCGCAAAGTTTATTATAAAATGCACAAATTTCAAATGGATTGACCCATTATTATTCTGAACTTAAATAAAAAAATTTCTGAAATTTTTCCAAAAAAAATATAATGCCATTTTTAAGAAAATATTAATCAACCCTTAAAAAACAAAATTCCAAAGCAATAATCCAACCGTTTTCATAAAATATAAATTTCTTAAGCGTTACTATAAAATTGCTCATAATTTGTAAATATTCAAATGAGCAACTGGGTTACAAAGACAGCTAATGAGTTGTCAACAAAGTTCAATTGTATTAATTGATTAGTCGGCGTTAGTTTTATAAGTTTTTGAAGTTAAAATAAGAAGTTAGGGTCACTGTGGCGTATGTGTAATTTTTTCTTTGGAAAATCTTAACAATTAATGCAAATTATCCTATTCTGGGTCATTTATTAATAAGATGACTCTACTTTTGCTGACCACTTTCTGAACTTTCAAAAGATTCACCAAAGAGATGGTTTACCTAAAGGTTTTTAAAAATCAACTTCACCTAAGGAACTTTCTTGTTGGCTCAACTAAATATACAACAAGATCGAAAACTTCATAATTTAATCATGATGGAAACTAAAACAACATGTTATAAAATTTATCATCTTTAGTTAGTTCTTAACATCGACACATAAAGCATCAAAACTTTAATTTCACTTTTGATATTTATCATGATCATTATCTCTGTAAACGAGTAGGTACCTAAATAAAAAAAATATATAAAAGAAAAAATCAACTCAAATATGTCTTCACAAGAACACGGTAAGAATATAAAGTTTATTAAAAGTTTTCGAATTAAGAATATTAGGTTATTTGAATTCTAGTGAGTACCTTCATATTCATTTATGCACTAGTGTAAAGTCATCGTAGACGTATATAAATATTTATGTAAAAAAAGTGCACACTCTTGTCACTAATATGAAGAAATGAACATCTATATACCTCCTTTTTTTATTAAGTTTTTCTTCTCTCTTTCAAACCATTTATTTATTCACTTTTGCCAGAAATTTTTTTTTTTTTCTGAATACATTTTTCAATGAAGCAAACGATGAACTTTCATCCTAGTAAACTTTCCACTTTTAAGAGCGTCAGTAATCATACTTTTGCCTTCAATTTATAAAACGTATTCATTATTACGTACCCAAGCTCTTTCCTATACAGTTTGTGCTAACGAGTTCATTAAACGGTAGTTATGTACATAAATAAAAAAAAATATATATATAAAGTTCAAGGTTGCTTCAGGACTTCGAATGTCACAATATACAAAAAAAAGAATAAGGATTTTAAAATCCAAATGTACATAAATGTATATGAGATACCGACTTGGCTCCTTTTTTTTTGGTGGATAGAGTTAAAATGACTCAACATTTTTAATTGGCATATGTACAATTTTGTATGACAAAAAAAAATGACTTCTCAATTATAAATAGGTTTTCATTTTATTATTAAATTTGTTTAGAGTTAATATTGAAATCAGAAAAAGTTGAAAAATAATAGCCTAAGATCCGGCCATAGGACGACCTACCCCCATCGTTATACCAGTTGAGAGTTATATTTTCTGAAAGGTAGTGTCTAAGGAAATAAATTGCACATGGGTTGCCAAGCGATATCCTGTCAAGGCATAGGGTTGCCAGGCCTTAAAGTTTATTTTTCCATATTTTAGAATACGCCACCCTGCTTATACCCAAAGCCAAAGAGTTATAAAAAAAATATTATGTCACAGGAAATTTTATTTGAAAATTTTTATTTTCAGGATTTTTTAAAATTTGAAGTTTGAGTAGGGTAAACAAAGGTGAGTTTAGAAAATGGGCAAAAATCTATTTTCTAAACAAAACGTGATAAAAATAAATTTGAAATTGGAATCGATAGATATTATAAAAATATGAAAGCCACACATACAAATAAAAAATGTAAAAAATCTACAACTCGAGACATAGTCTTTTTAAAGTCATGATACTCCAATTCGATATTTGAGAAATAATTCACCAAAAATCAGTATTAAAATTTTTTAAAATATTTTTTATTTGATAAGTTAGAAAAAATAAAATAACTTGACACGTATCTGTCAAATTTTTAATTTAACTAACCGTTTTCGAGGAGGGATTTTTTGAAAAAGTCTTTATTTTCGTATTTCAATATATTAAAGGAAAAAATGCCGTCATAGGACGACCTATCCACCTCGTTATACCAGTTGAAAGCTATATTTTCCTAAAAGTAGTGTCTAAAGAAACAGTTTGCACATGGGTTGCCTGGCGACATCCTGTCAAGGCATAGGGTTGCCACGCTTTAAAGTTCATATTTTGAGTTTTTTTGACAACGCCACCCTGCTTATATGGTAAGTGTTAGAGGTGTAAAAAAAATTTATGTCAGAGAAAATTAAATTTAAAAATTTGAATATTCAGGATTTTTAGAAATTTGACATTTAAGAAGGGGAAACTGAGGTAAATTTAAAAAAAGGTCAAAAAGCTATATCCTTAACAAAGAGTGGTAGAAAAAAGATTGATACACTGAACCAAAAAGGTACATAAAATTAATGAATTCGTACATTAATTTAATGTAAAAATTCATGGCAAATGAGCCAATGTACAAATTCATTAAATTTATGAATCTTTTTATGAACAAATTCATAAGGGAATGAATCTTTCTTAAAAATTAAGAATGAGTTCTTAAATTTTATGAATTTGTTCATAAACGAATTCGAAAATTTTTGAACATGTTTAAGAAAAGTTTCTTAGATTTTAAGAAAAGTTTCATAGATTTTAAGAAAAGTTTCTTACATTTTAAGAAAATTTTCTTACATTTTAAGAAAAGTTTCTTAGATTTTAAGAAAAGTTTCTTAGATTTTAAAAAAAGTTTCTTACATTTTAAGAAAAGTTTCTTACATTTTAAGAAAATGTTCTTACATTTTAAGATTATTTCTTGAATTTTATGATTTTTTTCATAAATTTCGTAAAAATTTAAATGAAATGTTGCTTAAGTTTTATGAAAAAAATAATAAAAACTATGAATTTTTCTTAAAATTGTATGATTGTTTTCATAAAATATAATACGCTTTTCATTAAAATGTAGGCATTTATTTATATAAATGCATATAATACATTACCATTTTCATTCCAAGCCTCTAATTTGTTCCTAAAAAAAATTGTATCCCAAACAAACAAACAGCAAAAGAAAACAACCCAAAATCTAAAACAAAAAAAAGAAAATTGTTTTTAAAAATAAAAGAAATTATTAAGTTTAAACGTTATAAAAACGTTTTATTGATCACTATCATCATATAAATTTCACTATAAATTAAATTTTTAATTTAATTTTACTTCTTTAATGGATGCATCATCTGGAAAGATAGAAAAAAGTTTGTATTAGTAAAATGAATATGTACCTAGTATTTGGTATAAAAAATCGAAATAGCTAGAAGGTTGAATTATCTAATTCTTACCTTATTGTAATCGGCTCTGGAGCTGAAAAAAAAAACAATACAAAATTGAATAAGTTGGGGAAAGATAAAAATATAAAGAATTTAGGTAGGTACCTATGAGAAATGTTGATAATATTAAGTTAAAACAAAATTTAAATTTTAGAGAAATAAAATAAAATGCAACACTTACTAAATTCAATGTTTTGCTTTAGTTTGCAATGACAATTTCAAGTGTACAGGATTTGTTGAGAATCGCCTTTAATATGGTTTTTATTTTGTGTTGATTTTTTCCCCTTTGCCGATCCAAAGTTGAAGATTAACGTACCTCCATATTTCACAAAAATATAAAATTACGATTTCCAATTTTAAAATATGCACCTATAACAAAAAAAAATAAAATATATTTAATAAATAAAAGAAAGTAATTTTTAACATTATATGTTTTTATACTTATCTGAGTATATGGGAAAGAGGCAACAGGAAACAACAATATTTTACACTTTTGAAATGTACTTATACTCTTCAAAATTGTCTAAGTGGTTCAAATGCTTAACACTATAAACAATATTGTCTTTTATTCACAAACTTTTATAACTTGTTTCGGCAACAACCGTCCACTTTGAATATCAGATTTTAAATTAAATCCTCAAAGAAATCTTTCTGAGGCATAGATTATAGATTGATGAAAAAGTACATAGACTTTAAGAAAATATACTTAAAAACTCAAAACGTAAGAATTTTTTCATAAATTATATGTATACTTTCATAATTTTTAATGAATTAATTCTTAAATTTTGGAAAAATATGAATTTCGAACTTAAAAAGTATGAACAGATTCTTAAATTTTAAGAATAAGTTCTTAATACCGAATACAGGATAACGGTAAAATATTCGTTATTTTTCGATTAATGAAAAAATACATTCATTATAAGAAAAAGTACTTAAAAATACAAAATTAATGAACTTCTTACAACTGTAATTTTGAAAATTGATTTTATCAATTTTAGAAGGGAAAAAAAGTCAATTTTAAAAATTATCTTAACTCAAAATACAACTGAATGGAAAATAATAGTGAATTTTGTTCATAAAAGTATGTCCAGATTCTAAGATTCAGTAAAATATTCTTTCGAATTGGGGCTAGAAGTTTATGAATTTATTCATTAACCTTCGTATTTGTTCTTAAAAAAAATTCATAAAAATATTTTCCATAGGAAATTTTTTATGAAAACTTATTCTTAAATTTTATGAATTGTTCTTAAAAATAATTTTTTTTTTAAGAATTCGTACTTTAATTTAATGAATATTTCTTAAAAATGTATGAATTTCGGTTTATGAACGAGATTCATAGTTTTTAAGAATAATAATTTTTTCAGTGTACTGGAATCGATAAATATTGTTAAATTATATAAGTCACACATACAAACCAAAAATGTAAAAAATCTGCTACTCGAGATATGGACGTTTAAAAGTCGATATTTGAGAAATAATGCACCAAAAATCAGCACGAAAGGTATTTGAAATAATGTTTATGTTATTAGAGAGCATAAATAAAATAACTTGACACGTATCTGCCAAATTTTTGATTTGACTTAGTTTTTTGTTTCTGTGTATTTTTGAAGAATAACACCGAAACAGTGAATTGAATTGTAAAAATCTGCAATTCTTCAAAAATACACAGGAACTTTTAGGAAAATATAGCTTTCAACTGGTATAACGAGGTGGATAGGTCGTCCTATGACGGCATTTTTTCCTTTAATATATTGAAATACGAAAATAAAGACTTTTTCAAAAAATCCCTCCTCGAAAACGGTTAGTTAAATTAAAAATTTGACAGATACGTGTCAAGTTATTTTAATTTTTCAAATAAAAATTATTAAAAAAAAAATTTCATTCTGATTTTAGGTGAATTATTTCTCAAATATCAAATTGGAGTGTCATGACTTTAAAAAGACTATATCTCGAGTTGTAGATTTTTTACATTTTTTATTTGTATGTGTGGCTTTCATATTTTTATAATATCTATCGATTCCAATTTCAAATTTATTTCTATCACGTTTTGTTTAGAAAATAGATTTCTGCCCATTTTCTAAACTCACCTTTGTTTACCCTACTCAAACTTCAAATTTTAAAAAATCCTGAAAATAAAAATTTTCAAATAAAATTTCCTGTGACATAATATTTTTTTTATAACTCTTTGGCTTTGGGTATAAGCAGGGTGGCGTATTCTAAAATATGGAAAAATAAACTTTAAGGCCTGGCAACCCTACGCCTTGACACTATATCGCTTAGCAACCCATGTGCAATTTATTTCCTTAGACACTACCTTTCAGAAAATATAACTCTCAACTGGTATAACGATGAGGGTAGGTCGTCCTATGGCCTGATCTCCTACTATAAAGATTAAAAAAAAAAAACACAACAGTCTTCAAAGAATGAAACACTTAACTAAAAAAAATTTGGTGAAATAGATATTTTTTTAAAATTTATTTTATGAAAATTATAGTCTTTAACGTAGAAAAACTGAACAACAGCAGACATGAAAGTTTTAAGAAGCCAGTTTTTTATATGGTATTAGGTTCAAATATAGTATTTCTGTAAACATTTGTTGAGTAAAAGAAATATTATTACAATAGGAATTTCTCAAATTATGCATTACATTAAAGGCGATAGAGTCAACTATATTGCCAATGAGCGCCAATTTGTGTACAAAATTGAAATAAGTTGCTTAAAAAAAACCTCTAGTCAATTATTCTGATGTATTATACATACTTAAATGGTCCCAATCAAAAAGTGTACAAGGCCTTTTTTGTAGAGCGTTCAATTTCCTACAAGAATATGTAAAGAAATTTGCTAAAAAGTCGATTTAAAAAAAAATGATTTTTGTTTAGTAGAAGCTTGATGTAAAAATGGAAAATTGCGAAGCGGAGGACCTTCCCATTAATATTAAGAGCTCATATTTGGTGTGTTTATTCTAGAGGATTGCTAGTCAATCGATTTTTCGGAGTACCAAATCAAAAAAAAAAGAATTTCGATTTTTTTGACCCACCCTATTGTTCCTACACCTAGTTTCAAACAGGAGTATCAGAGGGCTTAATTATATGATTTTACAAATAAAACTGAAATTTGCAGTAAAGTAACGTTGTTTGATCGACGTCAGTCACTAAGTGATCGAATTTAATATTTTATGTTAATTTAATTATTAGCTAGGGTAACTTTTTTTTTGTGTAAGCAACAAATAAAAAGTACTTGTACTCACCATAAAACATGTATTGTTAATAAAAATGCTCCAGGTACAATAAGATCATCTGATCCCACTGACCATCGCCGTCTGAATACAACCAATCCAGGCATCTAAAAATAGAAAAAAAAAAAATGTAAACGGTTTGTAACTATTAAATACTCAAAAACAACAACAAAAAATAATTTGCAGACAAAACCCAGTGATACAAAATTGTTGCCACATATAAATGACTGTCACGAATAAACCCAACACATTATTAACATACTATCTACTAGGTTTTGCAGGAAAAACCTAATTCTCCAAATGTCACAATAAGCCTTAATCACAACAATCAATCTATGAAAGTAGGTATCTATTGGAATTGTTGCATTTTGAACAAAACAAACCATAGATAGCCGGACAATATAAAGTTCAGGAAAGAAAAACTCAAAAAGCCCGGTCGACCCCAGCTTGAAATAAATTGAACCTCATTTTATTGGAACAACACAGAGAAAACCTCGCCTAACACAAAATCAAACCAATATAACCCCGATACCGATATAGCTACGAGAGTAAGTCGTTAAGAATTGCAAGCAAAAAAAAAAAAAATTAGTCCAACTAATTGGTATTCAGTTGTTCTTTGTCACCGATAAATGTTATGAGGTCACTGATATTATACACAAAAAAAAAAAAAAAACAAACCCTTTCCAAGGACATTATTATCCTCCGGTGGAGAAACTTTTACCTCATCATGAGAGGGTTTTTGTTTATACCAGGGATGGGTTAAGGGGTGGATACCTACATAAAAGTGGTTGACGATGATGTTGGTTTGCCATGTTATTTTCTGCTCTATCTGAGATTTTCCACAAAGTTAAATGGGAATTTTCGTATTGGAACGAATCCAATACAAAGATGTGGGTCAATTGGAGAGATTGTTGTTTGGGTTTAACATAAAATGACAAATATTGTATGGTTTGAAGTTGAAAACTAGCTGTGTTTTCGCCAAAACCTACAGATTAAGGTTGTAGAGCGGGGAGAAGAGTTTTCATTCGATTTACGCATTTTAAGCATGGAGTGTTTTTTTTTACTCTAATGAAACCAAATCTGTGATTTGAGTTGCCGACTTGAGTCGCAGATTTGAGTCGCCGATTTCAGTAGCCGACTTTTGTCGCCGACTTGAGTCACCGATTTTAGTCGCCGACTTTTGTCGCCGACTTTTGTCGCCGACTTGAGTCACCGATTTTAGTCGCCGACTTTTGAAACACCGACTTTAGCCGCCGAAGTTGGTCACCGACTTTAGTCGCCGACTTGAGTCACCGATTTTAGTCGTCGATTTGAGTCGCCGACTTTTGTCGCCGACTTGAGTCACCGACTTTAGTCGCCAACTTGAGTCGCCGATTTTAGTCGCCGACTTTTGTCGCCGACTTGAGTCACCGACTAAAGTCGCCGACTTGTGTCGCAGACTTGAGTCGCAGACTTAAGTCTTCAAGAAAATGGAATTTCAACAAACTTATTATAATTCATTCATAACATATTTTAATTCAATGTCCAATCCATCGTAATAAATAAATAGCAAGGATTTCATACACATTCTTTTGAGTCAATTTGATTGTTACACTTCCCGGAAAAAAAGAATAAAAAAAGGATAATGTATTATTTGTTAAAATAAACACATCTCAGTAGGATACCCCAATCCTTTTATTTTGAAAAATGTATACGTAGACGTATGTACGTACACTTTTATGTGTATGAAATAATAGATACATATAAATTTAAGAGTATAACATTAAAGCTTATACTTTTATTTATGCCTTAAGATAGACAAAAAAAAAACACCAACCCAAGTGTGATTGATTGTGTAAATTGCTTTTGGCTGGTTGATTTAAAAGGATAAGATAAGTATTAGATTCAGATAGATAGATACGTATACGAACACATTCGTAGTTTTTTTTTTCATCTTCTTTTCCTTTTAGCACCTTAAAGTTGTGGAATGATACGAAGAAAAAATAAAATGCACGACTGGGTCGCACGTACTTGCTCTTGTAGTTCAAAGCATCTTTATTACTTGCTCTATAGGGCAAGTATTGGTTTCGTGTAGAAAAAAAAAATCGAGGTTTTAATCAAAACCAACATTACGATGATGGAGAATATCAAAAAAGTGGTTTTCGTCATGCCGTCCGTCGGTCTGTGCGTCTGTGCGTCTGTGCGTCTGTGCGTCTGTGCGTCTGTGCGTCCATCTGTACATCGAGCTAGGGCCTAAACGGGTGGATGGATTTGCTTGAAACTTGGTACAGATGATTTTTACCTAATTCCCTAGGTCCGTTTTTTTTCTTTTTTTAATATCTCCAATTTAACGCATATCTCCCATATAACGTTTTCGAGGTATTTCAAATTTCTCGAAAACGGCTCTAACGATTTCGTTTAAATTTGGTGTGCGCAGTACTCTTATTGATTCCAACAAAACTGTGTTTTTAGTTTTTCTCAAAAAATGCCAAGAGCGGAAATATGGCGTTGCCGTTTTTCAAAAATTGACATGTTTTTTAAGTCCATATATTTCATCAAAGCATAAGTCAATTTTTTCAAAATTTACAGACATCATAGGTATTGAAGTGTAAAATGTAAAAAAAAATTAAAAAAAAAGTTTTTCAAAAATTTTTTAAAAAATTGAATTTTTTTAACTTTCGATTTTTTTTTTGTTTTTATTTTTTTTTCTTCACAAAATCTTAAATTTCCAATAGATATTTAAGATAAAGATGCTTGGAACTACAAGAGCAAGTACGTGCGACCCAGTCGTGCATTTTATCTTAAATATCTATTGGAAATTTAAGATTTTGTGAAGAAAAAAAAAAATAAAAACAAAAAAAAAAAATCGAAACTTAAAAAAGTTCACTTTTTTAAAAAATTTTTGAAAAAAATTTTTTTTTAATTTCTTATTACATTTTACACTTCAATACCTATGATGTCTGTAAATTTTGAAAAAATTGACTTATGCTTTGATGAAATATAAATGAACTTAAAAAACATGTCAATTTTTGAAAAACGGCAACGCCATATTTCCGCTCTTGGCATTTTTTGAGAAAAACTAAAAACGCAGTTTTGTTGGAATCAATAAGAGTACTGCGCACATCAAATTTAAACGAAATCGTTAGAGCCGTTTTCGAGAAATTTGAAATACCTCGAAAACGTTATATGGGAGATATGCGTTAAATTGGAGATATTAAAAAAATAAAAAAAACGGACCTAGGGAATTACATAAAAATCATCTGTACCAAGTTTCAAGCAAATCCATCCACCCGTTTAGGCCCTAGCTCGATGTATAGATGGACGCACAGACGCACAGACCGACGGACGGCATGACGAAAACCACTTTTTTGATCTTCTCCATCATCGTAATGTTGGTTTTGATTAAAACCTCGATTTTTTTTTTCTACACGAAACCAATACTTGCCCTATAGAGCAAGTAAAAAGAGACAAAATCGATATAAAAGTCCTTTTTGTATCCTTGGAAAAAGAAAACATCAAAACCATCTAAAAACTCCAAACACTTACTCGGCAGGATATATTTCACACACACATACACTTAAAAAAGGAAACAAAAAAAAAATAAACTGAAAAAAAAAAAAAACAACAAGATGACAGCAAAGGGACTCCTTCGGGCCCATGGCAAATGTTTTCCATTTATATGATTTCGAAGGACTTTTTGTCTCCTCTCTCGTTCGTATATTTTTTTGGTGTGTGCTCTTTAAATGAATAATAAATTCGAAATGCCATATAAAAAAAAAAAAAGAGGAGGCTGGAAAATGGAGCTGGACCCCTGACAAGGACGACGAAGACTAAACAAAATCGATAAGACCTGGTTTCAGATTTAACGTTTATGCCATCATCGTTTTTATTTTGTCTTTTTTTTTCTGTTGTATCTTGTCCGAATGAACCTATACATAAACAATATTTACTTATATATTTCATTATATTTTTTGAATGGAAATTCTTCGTTCTTATTTCCTTCAGGACACACAAAAGGAAGTCCATATATATTAGCCTTCCAGCCGGGTCTTTAGTATAATGATTTATAACTATTTCGAAGGATGAAGAGGTCTAATCGATTTATGAAAAACCTTCATCTTCTTCTTCTGGAAGCGAAAATACTTATATTTTGGACTTGAGAGCAAGACAAAAATTGAGTTGGGCAATATTTTTGTGTTGTTTGAAAACGACTACTGGGTGAAAGTTTTTTGTAATTTAAGGACTATCAAGACTTAAGTTTTGAATTTAAGCTCATAACTTTTTGATGTTGGGATATAAGAAAGGTCAAAGAGCTTATATTTTGTTTTGCCAAGTTATGGTTTTCAAGTATTTTTCAGAATTCCTTGAATGTTTAAATTTGTTTTTAAGTGGAGATATCGATTAGGTATGTATGTTCAGTCAAGTAAGAATAATTTGTAGTTGGTAATTATTACTTTTAGGCAAGGAGGCGCTGCAGGGTTATTTTGTTCCATCCAAAAAGTATAGTAATGACCTATAATAGCTCTAGTATAATAAACGAAAAAAAGTGAAATTTCTTAGTGTTTATCTATTTCTTCAACTGAAATTAGAGTGGAGTACATAAGAGTGCAGAGTTTGAAATGTTGTTAGGAACACTCAGATATCCACTCCAAAATACTGTTTGCATGCTGATAACTTCTTGAAATATCAACAACTTTTAATAACAGTGAAGTAATTATTTTATACACTACATAGCTTTCGAAAACTGGCTTCGGCAATTTAATAGTGAAAACATTACGATGATACAAAAAAATCGGTTTTCGTTCTTCAAATTTTGTACGGGTGACTTTTATGATTTATGAGATTCTTAAAAAAACATAAGAACAGCTCAGTTGCAGAGTTTTAACCGTTTTTAAATTTATTAGAAAACCCGGCCGAACAGCTCCGATTTCGATGATTTTTTTTTTTTTCAAACGTCGGTAACTAAAAATACTTTAATCTCTACAGGTTAAAAATTACCGTATTGATTTTTTTTAATTAAAATTATTTTTTTTTTTCCAAAACCAATTTGTTTTTTTTTTTAATTTCTGAATTAAATGATACCAAAAGATTCTCTAGGTAATTTAAGGGAAAAAAATATATATGAGAGTAAGGGACAGTCACAAAAAAAAAAAATAATTTGAACACAACGGCAACACATAAATATTTTAAAAAATACATTTTTAACAAGCCAGAAGCTCATTCCTTTCTGTAAAATTTAAATCCATTAAATTTAATGAAGAGTTTTTGACTCAGAATTTTGAAAAATAAATGTTATTAAAAAAATTTAAAATGAATTTTTTCAAACTTTTTTGTAATTAAATATAAATTTATTTAAAAATTTTTTTTAGATATCACTAGTTTAATTTCGAAGAGGAAAAGATAATTAATACAGTTTTAAAACTAAAATAAAAAATTACTTAAATTGCATTGGATTTTTTTGATAAAAACTGAATTTTTGTATCGTAATAATTGATTGACTGACAAATAATAACTTCAAACTTTCGTTTTTTAACCTTAAAAAAAATAAGGACTGTTGAATGAAGAAAATATAACTTTAAATTTTAAATGTTGAACTTTGAATAAAAAAGTTAATTTTTTTTCAAAAAATTCTATTAAAAAGAGTTCTTCGCAAATAAAATACTTTTTGATTTTTTTCATAAACTGTAAGACATATTGTTATTTCCTTTAATTAATTCAAAGTAAAACTAATATTTTATTACGAAAAAATTTTAAAATTTTTTATTCAAAATTCGGAGTTTGAGGACCTGGGGTCTGTTTCAAAGCTACTACATTAACTACATCAGCAACATTTAAATTCTATAGTTGAGCCCGATTTTTTGTTTTATTTCAAAATTTAAATATTCATGTTTTACAATAAAATAAATAAATCTTTCGTATTCAGAAGAAAAAAATGCAAAGCTTGCTAACAAAATTCAAAAAAAATTATTTTGGCAGATAAAATAAAAACTTAAACAAGAAATTGTTATGTGCTACTAAATTCTTTTGAGTAAGTTGATTTTCAAAATGTCGAAGTTTTAGAACATAAACGAAAATGAAAAGTGAACAAAATTTTCGGTATTCAAACCAACTATTTTCCCATATTTGGCAATGTGGTCATATTTTTAGCGACCGCTATGCTGGATTAGGATTATTTTGATTCGTTCGATATAAGGCATTGTAGAGTTTTTTATGGATTTAATATCCAAATATATTTTTAATTTTGACTAAACCGATAAATAGATAAGAATATAAGCAACCTTGTCTAAAGGCAAATTAAATATTTAAGCAAGCTTAGGTCACTTTAAATAATATTATATCAATATGCTTTATATTTTAAACCGCTGATAAATACCTGAAAGCTGACGAAATCAGAGCCGAATATTGTAAAATCCTTAGTAAGTGATCTAAAGCAGTTCTTTAATTAGTATTGCCGTTTGAAATTTCGAAAAATATATCTACCCCAAAAACTAGCATAATTTTGTTTAATATCTTCTGTTATGCCAAAAATATTTTTTTATCTTTACTATTTTGACAGAGGTATTTCAATCCTGTAACCCCCTCGTCCTAAAGGAAATAAAAATTCGCGTACAGTTTTAAAACAAAATTTTAAAATAATTGCATTTTCAAATGCAATTTTTTTTTTGCAAAACTTTGCGATTCGTTTGCCTGAGGTTAGGAAGACAATTAATTAGAAAGTTACCAGTGTTATCATATAAAAATGATTTTTATTTTAACTTGTAAAATAATTCTGGACTAGTGGAAAACAATGCAGAGTTGTTTAAAGGCAAATTATTCAATCGAAGGACTTGTACATTACTAGGGATCGGGTTTCCATGCAAATGAATGTTTTTTTAGGAACACCTTGGAAGCATGGCAACGAATTATGTATACGAATCAGGAGATTTCCTTTAAAATGGCAATCAATTGTAAGTGCATATTTTTACATATTATGCATTTATTTGCATTTTTTTTTTAATATTTTGACATATTTTGGAAATAAATGCATGTTTTTCGCAAAAATAACGAAATTACAATTGGAAAAAAGCCAAAAACGTAAGCAAATGCTGTGCAAAACTGACAAACCCACGTTGTCCAAACTCATACAAAACACGATCAAATGATAAATTGGGTTATTTAAGACTAAATTTTCGGCAATTTTATTTATTTTTTTTTTTTTTTTTTAAGAAAACCCCAATATTTCCAAAAAGTTACATCTTTGAACTTTGAAATGGTTTCGTATATAGATTTCTAAGAAATACTGATATTTAACAAATTCATGTGGCCTTAAATGCATATTTAAAGTGCATATTTTCTATTTTCAAGAGCATATTTTGAGCGCATATTTTTCGTTTTTAAGTGCATGAAAATCCTATCCCTATACATTACACTGTAGGTACTTTAAGGACAGGATGGTCTTAATTGGTCAGACTTAAGGCTAAACCCTAAACAAAAGTTTTTGTTTGGTTATGCTTAGAACTCTACGGAACTGTTCGATTCGAAATGCAAAATGAAGAAATCCCCTGCTTTCAGATGTAAAAAATAAGTTTTATAGGTATACTTATATTAATTAATTTTTTTTATCGAATGCACAAATCTTAATATTTCGAAGCAATTTCAAGTTCGTTTTTTGGGGTCAACATCAAAATCCCTTAATGGTGAATTATTTTCATTTACAAAATTATTTTTTTTATTCAAATGAACCGTCTCGGAAATTGAATAATGAACCTCAGTATTCGTCAGAAGACCCAGGTTCATTATTCAATTTCCGAGACATTTAACGCTCCATTTACCTGTTACAATAAATCTTTACCTTTACCAATAAAATTATCTGACCAAAGAAAAAATATAAAACTGTTCATGGAACCCATTTATAAAAATAAATACCATTTGCATACTATCTATAGTATCTATTTCAAAGAACTCGAAAAACTTGTCATGATGTTTTTCATTTTTGTATATATTGTTTGCATGTGGAATGCATATTTGTGTGCATGTGCATTTAAAAGAACTTGAAAAATGCAAATGGAATCAAAGCAACCATCATCACTATATTCCACGTAAAGCAAAGATTCCTTGCATCAAAAAAAAAAAAAAAAAAAAATACAAAATTATGCGACTCCATGCAAAAAAAAACTCTCCCACCATGCAAACGTTAAATAAAGGACTCGTAAGCGAAGGACGTCTATTGTGTAGTCTGAAAGGTAACGTTGCAAATTAGAAAAACGTGTTTCATTTTTCTTTTATTATATAAAAAACATACTCTTATGGCGAAAATAAATTAAAGCCTTTCAATTTAAAAAAAAAAAAGCATGAAGAAGTAAATTAACGCAAGAAAAAAAAAAAAAGGATTTGAAAAATTAACAAAAACAAATCCAGCCTTTCATTAAATTGTATAATTTTTTTTAATTACATTTTCAAGGTGTCAAGGTTGAAAAATTAACTAAATCAACTTTCCAGACTGTTAAATAAGGTTTGTTCATTTATCCATTCAACACAAAAAAAAAGGAAATAAAAAGTCGTTACAGAAAAACTTAAATTTCCCATTCACAAGGATTTTTTTTTTCTGTCAACTATGTTGCCCGTTTTTTGTGAATGTCCGTGAACGTAAAAGCGCCAAATACAGTTGGTGTTTCAAAAAGAAAAAAAAAAAAAAAAAAGGATACAAAAAAAACAAATAAAATGTAAAAACCACCAACGCCCGGTTTACTAACGAAGGACGACGAGCAATTGTATAAAAGAATCTTGTGGTCCTGGATCTACACAAAGAGCTGCATTTAAAATGTAGAGGAAGGTGCGGTTTTGGTGCGGTGCAAGTGAATTTCAAGTGGCTTTACCGACTACTGCCGGCGCGCGGCGTCGCGGTGGGAGTTCTTGCACACTAAGACACATCACCGTTATGAGTTTTCTACTTTTTCCTTTGTTATAAATTTCCGTCATCAGAGTCCTTTAAGGACTTTCAAGTTAACATACAAACAAAAAATATAGAGAAACTTAAATTCGCGCGCCAGTCTTCCTTGACATTTAGAAAAAGCTTAGCAAAAAAAAAAAAAAAAACTTAAATTACATTATCCCTGAGTTGAAGGATGTGGAAATTCTATTATTAAACTAAAATGTTTTCGTCCTTCAGTGTAACCCCTTTTTTCTATCATATATATTTTTTTGGATTCCTCTGTGAGGAGGACAACTGAGAAGTTTAAGTGGGGTTTTTTTTGTGCATTCAGAGAGGAAAAACAGGATAAAAAAATGTGGAATAATAGTGCAAACAGGGAAGTAGTTTTCTCTCTGTTTGACGACACACAACGACATCGAGCAGAAAGTGTGAGAAAGGATGACAGCGACATAACACACATAAACATTATGTCAAGTCACTTCCTGGATGTGAACCAAGGATATCACACTTTTGACAGCCGCATGACATCAAAAACTGTGGCTATATAGAGATCGTTTCTGTTTGGCCGTTTTTGTTTTTTTTTTTTTATATATATATAAAATTGTGTGGAAAGTTATCAGGAAAGAAAATATGCTTTTGCTGTTCTGTGTATAGTCCTGATCACGGTTGCCACTGGTGAAAAAAAATTCCTACCAAAATTACCCAAAAATCCTACCAAATTATACAAAAACCTACCAAATCTTTAATTTTTGTTTTTAACTGATAAAATGATTCAAAATTCGAAAACGGTAACTACATTTTAAGAATGTACATTTTTGCTAGAATTGCAGAGAATAAAAATGAAGCAAAACGAAGACAAAAAAATTTAAAAAATTCCAGAGAATAAAAATGAAGCAAAACGAAGAAAATAAAATGCACGACTGGGTCTCACGTACTTGCTCTTGTAGTTGACAGTATCTTTATCTTAAATATCTATTGGAAATTTAAGATATGGTAGAAAAAAAAATAAAAAAAAAACAAAAAAAATAAAAAGTTTAAAAATTCAATTAAAAAATTGTTTTTTTTTCAAAAATGTTTTTAAAAATATTTTTTTTTAACATTTTGTACTTAATGATCTCTGTAAATTTTAAATAAAATAACTAATGCTTCGATGAAATATATGAACTAAAAAAATATGTCAATTTTTGAAAAACGGCAACGCCATATTTCCGTTCTCCGCATTTTTTGAGAAAAACTAAAAACGCAGTTTTGTTAGAGTATTCCGCACACCAAATTTGATCGAAATCGTTAGAGCCGTTTTCGAGAAATTTGCAATACCTCGAAAACGTTATATGGGAGGTATGCGTTAAAATGGAGATATTAAAAAAATAAAAAACGGGTCTAGGGAATTACGTAAAAATCATCTGTACCAAGTTTCAAGCAAATCCATCCATCCGTTTAGGCTCTAGCTCGATGTACAGATGGACGCACAGACGCACAGACCGACGGACGGCATGACGAAAACCACTTTTTTGATCTTCTTCATCATCGTAATGTTGGTTTTGATTAAAACCTCGATTTTTTTTTCTACACGAAACCAATACTTGCCCTATAGAGCAAGTAAAAAGGTTGATTTCTAGTTTTTGAAAATTCTTCAGAAAATTTCGTTTCAAAACTAAAAATTGGTATTTCAAAGATCTGAAGTTCTGCAGTTTTTTTTAAGCGGAGTTTTGATACTACAAGGTTCATCGGTTAGATGCAAAATTTTGGTCAAATTTTGACGTTATCTGGATGAACTTTTAATTGAAGTTTTGAAGCTATATTATTTTTTCTTACTAATGCATTGAAGTTGCAACTTTTAGAAACAGATTTTGTAATCTATAAGAAAGAAATTAAATTAATGTAATTGACTGACTTGAGAATAAAGCGTATAATAGTTATTCTAAAAACTATAAAATAGTAAGTATTTTAAAAGGGGACTTAAAAAAACCTACCAAATCGTGTTTAAACCTACCAACCTACCAAAGCCGAAAAAACCTACCAAATTTGGTAGGATTCTACCAAAACGGCAACCGTGGTCCTGATGCCCTGTCCTCTTTGTATAATGTTACCGCATTTAAGTTCTCTGATATGGAGAATTGGGTCAAGTTTCATTGGCCTGGTGGAGCATATAATACAGATAAAACTGTATCTGTTTCTGTCTGTGTACACATACACATAATATTTATATCTCAACAAGAACAAATTGAAAGGAAATTCAAATTGCTTTTGAAGCAAAGTGGGGTATGAGTACTTGGTAATGGTGGTGATGGGTAGTTATAGAAAATGGATTCCCCTTTCTTCGAGATCATAAATATTACTTTTTGCCTTTTCTCTGCCACAGGAATCCTTTTTACTATACTCTTTCTCTTTCTACTTACAAGTATTCTGGCTGTGCGATTAAAAGGATTTACGACTTTCGATTAGGATTAGCCAAGGTGGCTTTGTTTGAAATACTTTACCTTGCCACACACCATCACGACGACATAGCAGGCAACATCAATCGGGGTTTGGGAAGGAAAGAAATGAAAGAAAATGAATGAGTTAATAAAGCTGTAGTAAGTGAAGAGGTTGATTACAGTGACTCGTTTTGATTTTTTTTTTGGTTGAAAAAATAAATATTACTGTGCAATTTAATGACGGACTGCATTAAAAAATGTTGCTTTTATTGTTAAAGTTGGATCTCATTTACAAGTTCTAATAGAAGAGGTTAAAACTGCATTTCATTGTAATAATCTAATTCATCGACAGAAACAAGTTTGAAAATTTAAAATATGATAGCAAAATCAATCTGATAATTTATATTTAAATGATTTCAGTTGTTTGAAAAGTTCTTGGAAAACTGCACTTTGTAGTTTTTTACTATCCTAATAGTCCAACTATTTGATGCCGAATTCACGAAATATAACTAACTGCTAATGGTTCCGAGTGAACTAATATATAACTAATTGTTAACTATAAATTAATCTGATAAAGTTATACTCTTCTTTTTTTGTGTCATTATAAAGTCTCTGTTCACTGTTCTGGGAGTTACAATTTAAGCGTTTAGAAAAAGAAGACGATTAGTGAAATTTATCAAAATTTGAATGATCAAGGCTTATTGTTTTTTTTTTATTGCCCACAAAGTGTTACGATATAATTTGGACAGAAAACTTCTAAACCTTTAAAGTGAAAACTGTTTTATCAAAAACAGTCGTTATTGATAAAAATACAATTCCCCGAAAATGTTGTAAGCGTAATGTTAAAAAACAAATATAACAAATTTGAAGAATATCGGTGCATCTATTTAGGCGGTAGAAAGTGTAGAATTACAGTACATGTAGAGACCGACAACGGAAGGCATGACAAATCTCAATCCAAATTTTCCGAATCCGATGTCAAAGTAGTTTATAGCGTTCAGGAAAACTTACGTCAGTTGACACATACAAAATCTACCTACCCTCTTCTTTTCCTGATTGAAATACACACGAAAAAATTATTCGTATGCAGTGGAATAGGAAAAATTTGAAATATTTCAGGGGAACGATTTGTTTCTTTTTGTTTCAAATGTCAATCGGCTGGACCGAAAAATTAGCACCAGGAAAACAAATAAATACAATTAAATTTAAGCAAAAAATAATTGTTTCATTGTTAATTTTCTTTTCGAAAAAATTCTTTGAGTCATTTATAAATTGATTGGTATGTGATTTGTGTTTCAAATCGAATAAAAACATTACAAAATATCTATTTGAAATTTTTTTCTGATTCATTTTCCTGATCGCTATAACCGGCCCCTAACATAATGAAGGTTTTTTTTAACCAAATTCCAGTTTGCGACTTCTGATTCAGATTAAAAATTAGTTTTTTTTTTTATTAAAAATTTCAAAAAATTTAATTTAATATCAGTTTTTGAGACTTTATACCGAAAATAGTAAACTGTAAACTGTTTCAAGTTCAGCACACCAAAGTCAATAAAAATTACGTAATATAGTTCTTGCTCCCGACTTTTTTTTAACGACTAGTGTTATTATACTTTAAACTTGTTAACACGTCGAAAAACTGTTTTTTTAAATTTTATGTCTTAGAATGATAAACAAGTATGCTTACAAAATATTTTTCGGCATTGTTCAAAGACTACCTATGTTTCTAATATAAAAATTCTTTTTAAAGGAAATTTTAAAAATAAAATTGGTAACTTAAAAATTGGCCAATCATTAAAAACGTCGCTTTTTCATAGTTTTCTTTTCAAATGTGAAGATTTTGGTAGATATGCTCATTTTGTAGATAATAATATTTTCTAAAAGAAAAATTATTTTTTCATCAATTCATCGTTTTTAAAATATAAATATTTTGGAAGTTTTCAAATATCAAATTTTTGGCATTTTTCTCTTAATGGGTAATGTGATAAAACTGCATTCAATACTTGACTCAAACAAACTTTTTATACAGTGTTTAACCATAACTAAAAAGTCCGCCAAAAATGAAAAAAAAAACTAGCTCCATTTTTCAAACACAATAAATGTATTAACTCCAGCGAAAACTTTTTAATTGTTATTTAGGACTAATGAATAATGTAATGTAGTGACGCAGGATACAGTGTGTATAAATATTCAGAAACTCCCTTATTCAGAATTAATATTTTTCGAAAACGTACATACTTAAATATTTTTTATCAGTTAAACCGCTAAAATGACGTCCAAGGCCTTGAATCTTTCTTTTTTATGTCTGAATCTATAAGTAAAACACATCATGAAAATAGCACATATTTATGTCAAATAGAGCCACTGTACGGTAGTTTTTTAGTACCATTACAAATAAAAAAGGATACAATCCGAGTGTTTTATAGCAGTATATCCATTATCCACCTGTCTCATTTGTTCCAATTCATAAAAGAAAAAACATTGAAGAAATGTAGAAACGTTTTCTGTATTTCTTTTTTTTTTTTCTTTAATATTAGCCAGGCTAAAAACAAAGCAAACTCTCTGTCTGTATAAGAATTAGAAGAAAAAAAAAAAAACACAACACGGCCAAGATAACAAGAAGAAAAGTGCCAGCAAACAAAATGATAAATGAAAAGATTTACAGGATACCTATACATTTACCTTCAAAAAGAAGATAAAAGAGAAAGAATGAGAACTTACAACAGGAAGAAGCTCTGCACCAGGAATTATATAGTAGGTAGGTACCTAACCTGTACAAATTCATTTCTTCCTTTGCAGATAAAAAAAAATAATATATACACCAAAATAGGTATATTTGAAAAAAAAAAAACAAAAGGATATTTTTTTGTGTTTTTTTTTTCTTCTAATTTTTTGTTGTTTCTTTTGTTTTCTTCTTGTTAAATATTTACATTTGAAGAATAAGAACAATGTCTTAGTTCAAATGAAAACAAAGAAATAAAAAAAAAAAAAAAAAACAAAATCAAACACAAAACCGTGCACTTGACAGATATTTTTCATTGCATAATTCTTGGGTTGTCGGTTATACACAAAAAGTTTTACTTATTTTTTTTTTTTTTTTTCTTTTAAGGTGATACGAAACTTTAGAGTAAACAATGATGTCTGGATTTAAGTTTTCAAAGAAGTCAAATAAACATTCAGGGTTTTTAGTATACTTTAGACATAAATTTGCAATCTTCAAAGTTGTAATGAGGCTGCTATTTAAGTCATGCGATGACAATAAAAAGAAAATTATGCTTATAAGCTTTTGATCTTTGGGTTAATAGGCTTTGTAAATTATATAATGTAAATTCAAACTACCTTCGAATAGTTGAAGGGAAATTTGTTTAATTTTAAATTGATGTTAGGGTGTATGTACAATATTAACTGATACAATAAAAAAACTCTCTCACAAAACATAATATTTTTTGTAAATTAGAGATTTTTAATTCCTTTAAATGTTTTTTTTTTTTTAGTATATTTACTATTTTACTATATTTATTTTTTTTTTGCTATATTACTAAACTATATTAAAACAGTCTCTTTAATATTAATTTTTTTTAGTTTTGCAATCTTTCAGTGGAGCTTAACAACATGGATAATGTTTATGAATAGGTTTCTGTAGGTGCATAGAATTTTACGTTATAATTTCACTAAATGAGTATAATCTGAAAACTCCAAATCTACAAGAAAACTTTACGAAACTCATGGAAAAGCAAATTTTGTTATCCTTCGTTTTGTTGACTATTTTTTAAATGCAATTTAATGAAAATTGTGTTCATTCTAAGCGAGAAAGAGAAAACTTTTTTTTAATTTTTTTTTTATTAAAATTTTGCTAGTTCCACTTAGTTTCGTGACCAGGGGTGGAGTAGGATCAATTATATGATTTTGGTATAGAAAATTCAGTTTAAACAGTTTTTCAAATAAAAAAAAAAAATAAACATAAATAAATTTTTTTTTGGAAAGAAAAAATGTACGTATTTCAAAAATATTTTTGAAATATTAAAAAAATGTTATAAATAAAAATTTATACAAAAAAAAATGACAACATTTATATATAAAATTTTAAATTGCATAAATATACCTTATACTGTGCAACTTTTCAGAAAAATCATCACCTGCAAAAAAAAAAGGAAAAGTATTGAAATTTAGTGCCTATGACTAATTAAAAAATAGAATATTATAAGAACATTTTAAAATTATATTTATACATTGGGGTGGTCTTTATTTTACTCTTTTGCGAAAATTGAGTGCGACGCTCCCTAAATCAAGTCCAAAAAATGATTAAAAAATACCCTATTTTTTTTTCATATTTTTATCTCTAACCTTTCCTGGCCCTAATTTGATAAGATGTTTACTAGAGCAGGAGCGATATTCTATGTCCAGTGTTGGGTAAATGGCTAATGTTTTACCATTCATACTTATAATAGGAATGATAGTATTATACGTATGACACCGTATGAAAATACTAAAGGAAATAGGTTACAAAACAATTTCTTAAAAGGGTCTTCTTTTAATAAGAATGAAAATTTGGATTAGGTATACAATTTAAATTTAATTTCCGAACATGATTTAAACGTATAAAGAGTTGTTTTATATATTTTATCAGCATTAAAAATTCCCTAAAATTATGCATAACACCTAACAATTTATTACTCCATAGTAAATAAAGAACTATCAATTCTAAATTTTCATATCGGTCAAAAAATACCCTTTTCCGCTGAAGAAAATGAACTGATAGCTATGGAAAAGAAGAAAATTTTTCTTTCTCGCAAAATTCTTAATTCTAAGAGGAACAGTGTTTCTTTTAGCTGTTATTTCTAGCTACCGTTATTTCTAATCTTGAATATACCTACGGTTTAAAAAAAGTTATACAAAAAAAACAAACAAAACACGTATACGCCACAGTGCACGTGGATAACTTGCAAATAATGTGAATTACAACTTTGGCGTAAATGCTTATACACCCTTATCGAAATCAAATAAACACTTGCACTCAGTAAAATTGATCATCTTCTTGTTGTCAGTGTTTATAAAGAAACTGAAAAAATTCTTTCAAGTAGGAAAATTTAAAACCATCTCAGCAAACTTATAAATTCTACTTATACTTTAAAAATATTACAAAAAACACAAAACCAATAAAAATCAACAAAATAGAAATACAATTTTTGATTTTAATTTCGGTTATTTAGTAACCAAAAACTCCTTTTTAGGGATTTTTGTTTTGGCTATCGAATCACATCCCTGTATAGCGACTGCAGCGCTACATCTCAATCATAAAGTAATTTTTCCCGGTTAATTCTATGATAAGAGTTATGAACAATTTGAGCGTTTTTATTATAAGGCCTGTTCCATTGGAGGTGGTAGTTTACTCCTGACTAGAAATCTAGTACAACAACTATAACATTCCTATCTCATCGAGTAGAAGATCATGTTTTAATTTTGGTACTAGATCTACTAGATCATTATAGGTAAACTACCACCTCCAATTGAACGGGGATATAATTGATAAATAAAAACATCGCACAAAAACATAGAATTAATGATAGTGGTATGAAAAAAGTATCTGAATGGGGCTTCCAACAACAAGCGTTAATATAGAAAATTAAAATATTTTTTTTTTTTTGTTCAATTCTAATAAAAACACTTATATAGACTTAATGCTTCACGGCGTTTTCTGTTTTTTTTTTTTTTTTTGTATTCCATTTAACTTTAAATTGATCTTCTCCAAAGTTCGTAAAAAAGCCAATTAGACATGGTAGGGGACCAAGTTCAAGTTTTTGAACTTAGTCCTCAAAGCTCTAATTGATATAGGTATCTATCAGAAATCAGATATAGTAGTTGAATAGGTTCAAATCTTCAAACTCTGCCCTTTTCTATTATGTCATTGTTTTTTGTATGCCAAGCCAAACAACATCATAAAAACTATCATTTTTAATAAAAGAACTTTACCCTTGGTTTTTATATTGCGTTTTATCTGTACATATTTTTGTATTTTTGTAAAGGCTTCTGATGGCTAAAAGTTTTTATTTTATTTTCGACAATTCGAACACTCAACTAGGTTACTTTTTGGTATTATTGCATTTGAAGACCCCGAGTGAAATTTTGTAGACATTTATAGATCTTTGTGACCTACTTATTAAGCTTAGAAAATTATTAAATAATTTGGCTGTGTATCAAAAAAAAAAAAATTACGGCCCTTTAAGTATTGCCCATAGGCACCTCTTGCCAACTTTAATTTTTCAATCTAATCCAACACTGGTTCTTAACCCCTAAAACGAAAAAAAAAAAACTGAGTAAAATGTCATGGCTATGATATTTTCTACTTCGTCGCCGCTGTTGCTGCCGAAGCATTTGCTAATGCCAGAGCAACAAAATAAAAAATCACTTTATCCTTCTTATTATAGCCGCACACACTACACCACTCTTTTATAGTTTCATATAACAATTCTCCATAAAATGTCAAGATAAATTGAAAAAAAAAAAAAAAATGAATAAATATCTCATCATCAAAAAAGGGTAGGATGAGAGAAGCTAAAAATGCTAAACGCGTTTTCATTATAATGTGAATGCATTTAATCGTAGTCCTTGCCGGCGACATCGTCGTTGTCATGTTTTTTTTTTTTTTTCATCATCGTCATTTCTTGGTTTATATGGCCGAAAGGAGTTTCCCCTCTGATGAATTTTTTCGCTTATCATCGTCATAGTTGAAATGTTTTTGGTATGTGTCGTTTTCGATTTCGTCATCATCATTTCGCCATTTCACCATTTCACCATCATCATCAAAATGATAATGGATACGACGATGACATTCGTCGTCGCCATCGTTTTTGCAATCAACAAACGTTTTATTGACCATAAAAAACCGCTCATATTGAGAGCAGACGTTTGATGAAATTCACAGTCTTCTTCGTCGTCGAGCTTCAAGAGTATCCTTCTTCATTCGAAACACATATTCGAGGATGGAGACACTTCAAACAATGACAACTATTAGTGCTCTATATGGTATTTTACCCTTTTGCTTGCACTTGCACCTTGTCTCTCTGTTTGACATTACAGAAGGCATCCGGTGACGTTGACAACTCCACAAAGGACCTTCAGAACAAAACAGGATTCTATACAGAAAATTACTGCAAATTGCAGTCTCGGACGACAACGAAAGGATTCACTTCAACCCCGAGAATATGAAAGTAGAAGAAGTATCATTTTGGAAGAATTTTATTACTTCCACAGGAAAATATCCTTTTTTTATATTTCGGTCGTTTGTCGTCGTCTCTCTGGGATACAATTCACTTTTGATCCTTGTGACCTGGAAAATTTTTCATTACAAACAATTATGTAAAGTACCAATGCAACTTTTGAGTTTTAAATTTTTGCATTGCAACATTCAAAAATTACAAAAATTGTTGTTCGAAAAAATGTCCTTTCAATCTACATCCTTTTCAACATTTTATATATTTTTGTATGTTTTTTTATTTTTTTATTCTTCTTTTAAGGAGTAAAAAGTAAAAAGCAAACAGAGAATCCATATAAAATTTCAATTCAACATATCGGACATGGCGACCGATTCAAGCACCGAACAAAATTTTGAATAAATTTTCATTCGATTTATATGAATGTGAATACCCTTCTAATCCAATTTGAGGAAGTCTGATGATCTCAATTGAAGAGAGAGAGGACTTTGTGTATGTGTGTGTAATAGACTGGGCCAAAAAAAAAAAATATTTTTTTTTTTGAAATTAATATCGAAAATCTTGTTCAGGACGATGAAAAAAAAATTTGGTGAAAATTTGAGCCGTTAAAAAAAATTTTAAGAGGTCTATCATCGGTGTTTTTTATTTTTATACATGATATGACGTTTTACAACAGAACTGCTAGACGATCAAAGTAAAAAAAATTTCTGTTCATTTTTTCTTATATAAAATTAAATTTCCTACAAAAAAGATCTAATTGAAAATTTTCGTCAGACGAGCCGTATTCGAGTAATTAAGCTTTTTAAATCGAAGTGTTTTTTCAATTTGACTGTTTCACTTTGGAATTTTGTGATGAGCAAATAAGTGAATAAAAAAATAAAATCACGACAGATTCTTATAGGAAATTTAATTCTCTACAAAAAAGGTCTTGTAGTAATTTTCCCTAAATTGAGTTCTAAAGAAGTTATTCACGATTTAAATCGAGAAAAAAATTAAAAAATCAATTTTCAATTTAAAAATTTTCTAATTCACTGAAAATTCAATATTTTCAAATTAGCAAGATGTTTTCTTGTAGGGAATTAAACGTTCTATAAAAAGTTCCTTGGCAGCAAATTAATTGCTTTAACCGTTAAGAAGATATTCGTATCAAAACCAATGCCCACTGATTTCAATAGTTTTCTTATGACAAGTATGCATTTGCGATTTGAATACGATTATCTTCTAAACGGTTAAAGCAATTAATTTGCTGCCAAGGAACTTTTTATAGAACGTTTAATTCCCTACAAGAAAACATCTTGCTAATTTGAAAATATTGAATTTTCAGTGAATTAGAAAATTTTGAAATTGAAAATTGATTTTTTAATTTTTTTCTCGATTTAAATCGTGAATAACTTCTTCAAAACTCAATTCAGGGAAAATTACTACAAGACCTTTTTTGTAGAGAATTAAATTTCCTATAAGAATCTGTCGAGGTTTTATTTTTCTATTCACTTATTTGCTCATCACAAAATTCCAAAGTGAAACAGGCAAATTGAAAAAACACTTCGATTTAAAAAGCTTAATTACTCGAATACGGCTCGTCTGACGAAAATTTTCAATTAGATCTTTTTTGTAGGAAATTTAATTTTATATAAGAAAAAATGAACAGAAATTTTTTTTACTTTGATCGTCTAGCAGTTCTGTTGTAAAACGTCATATCATGTATAAAAATAAAAAACACCGATGATAGACCTCTTAAAATTTTTTTTAACGGCTCAAATTTTCACCAAATTTTTTTTTCATCGTCCTGAACAAGATTTTCGATATTAATTTCAAAAAAAAAAATATTTTTTTTTTTTGGCCCAGTCTAGTGTGTAAGTCATTTTTAGAAAATATGTATACTTCATTGATTGGCACATTTGACGGTAAAATGCAAATTTTCTTTCACATATATGACTGACATAAGGTTAGTGTGTTTGATATAATTGGAAAAGCCATAGCATTTCTATTAAATGCATGTACACTCCGAGTCTTTTGATTGAGTTTTTTTTTTCAATAATTTTTAGTAGGTACTAAGCAAAAGCCATAAAGAATAAATTTATGATGGAATTATAAAAAATGATTTTGAGATGGTTTTGTAGAATTTAAATTCTCTCCCTTAGTATCTCTTAAAAGAAGTAAAAGTTTTGATATGGGTTTTATTTTAGAATTAGGCCATCCGCTTTCCGTGGCCATTTATTAATGAAAATTACTGACAATTATAAGTTGTACCTCAGTTATGTTACGGTGAGCATCCGCCCCGGTTTACCCGGGACTGTCCCGTATTTCTATAGTTTGTCCCGGGTTTTTATTTAACCCTTAAACCACTGACATTAAAATAATAAATTAAAATTTTTTATAGGAATTTTGATTCTTATATGATTTTAGGCTGAAAAATACGAATATGAAGTCCGTTTATCCAAAAAATGTCACCTGGAAGCGCCAGGTGGAAAAAACGGAAGACCGTCTGTAGACGGTCTTAGTGGTTACCTACTAAGAAAATATGACAATTAACAAATGATTCAAATCCAAAATAAATGTTTTATTCATTTCAAAATTACAAATTATTTTCTAAGAAATGTTATAAAAAGCTCTTTAATTTTGAAAAAAACACTAATGCGTATTGCATTTGGTACAAAATGTGTGTTTTGGACATTTTATACAATGTACAAATTTTTTTCGTTCCCCATCTTACCCCACATCACCTCTTTTTACTTTTTTTTTAATAATTTAATTTGACCAAATTTTCCAATTTATTTTTACACCTTTTCGCATCAAATTCTTGATAGAATTGACTATATCTATAGAACTATTCTACCCATAGGCTTCAAACTGGTACTTTTGTAGAGGTAAATTCAATCTGCATTAAACTTCTTTGGAGGTGGGAGCGGAAAAATTATTCAGTTATAAGACAATTGGATTTAAGCGAAGACCATCTGTAGACGGTCTTAGGGGTTTAAGGGTTAATAAACCCGAGACGTATAAGTGTACCGTATTTTGTAATTTGTGATTGTGATTGTGATTGTCCCGTATTTCAAAATTCTCTTATTTGTGTATTCAAAATTTTAAATACTTTGCACGGAAAACAAGAAAACAATGGTTGGAAAACAAAAGTTTTTTTATTTTTTGAATAAAAGTATTATTTGTTTTTAAACATTTTTCGTCAATTATTTAGTTCCAGCTTGTGGTTTGTCAGGTTGAAAAGCTACATCAGAAAAATTTTTTTTCGAATAATGAAAAACATATGAAAGAGGAAAGAACCCAGCTAAATTAAAAAAAAGGACATTTTCAAAGTTGAATTAAATATGACAAAATTTAAAAATCATTTAAAATAAAATAAAAATGTTAAATAGTATCTTTTTATAATTTATTTAACAGTACCATTTTCTTAATTTCTGATTTCCTCGTAAACGATTAGGACCGGTTTTGTTAACACTCGATTATTTTTTAATCAAAGATTTTTCTATGGAATAATCCTTGATTTAAAAAAAAACGACTGTGAACAAACGAAAATTTTCTTATAAAATACTTTAAGAAATCTTGATATCAAAATTAGGAAAAATTATGAAAACTCATTTTATTATTTATTTGTGTATTTATTTTTTTTTTTCAAAATTGTCCAAAAAATTTTTATCTGTCCCGGGTTCCGCTCCTAGAAATATATTCACCGTAGTTATGTATGAAATTTTATGTTGTATTCATAGCCCAGGAAAAATAGATTTTTTCAAGTAAAAAATTACTAGCACGCTTATTTTGGTATACAGCTTGGTGTTGGGGTGGTTTACAATCTGTGAAAAGTTCTGCAGTTTTATCTGTCCACTAGTATCAGGGGTCAAAGGTCACAACATTATTAATTTTTAAAAAGGTAGGTTTTAGACAAAAATTTGTTGAAGCTGTTAATATAAAACTTAAATATGTACTTTATATAAGAAATTTACTTGTTGTGTTTTCGGTCTTTTATAAAATTGTTTTTTAATATCAAATTAAGTATCAAATAAACTTTGTATTCGAAATTATATCAAACAATCAAGATGGTTTTTTTATTTCATAACGAATTAAGAATTCTTTGGAAACTTAAAAACTATAAAAGGTTATGGTCCCATCCTCGCTTATACGCGAAATACTTTTATAAAAGAAAATAGTTTTGAAAGAAGAAGTTTCTTGAAGTAGAAGAATTTTTTAAAGAAGAATATCGAGAATTTGGATTTCATTGAGATGGAACATTCAAGAAATATCAAACTTTTAGCTGGGGAAGGAGACTGGCCTATTTGGAAGAGAAAGATCCGAGATCTTTTGGATTACCATGAAGGGGCCTTAGATGTGATCGATGGAAAGCTTTTGGAACCGAATCCATTACCATCGAATGCATCAGAAGCAGATGCTAAGAAATATAAACAAGAGTTTGATGCATATAGAAAAGCGAATAGTTATGCAAAGACAATGCTAACTAATTCGATGACTGATAACGTGTACCAAAAAGTTATGGATAGCGAAAAGGCAAAAGACATGTGGGAAGCATTAAAAAGTTTGTTCGAAGCCACATCAAAAGATCAACTTTTTAAGAAGTGCACCGATCTTTTTTCTTTTGGTTGGACAGAAAATGAAGATATTTCAACACATGTTGCCAAACTAAAAAGTCTCTGGAGCGAAATCAACAATGGGCTGAAAGTTAAAAATGAAAGTGCCCTACCAGATTTGTTGTTGGTTTGCAAGACGCTTCAGATTCTTCCCAACCGTTTTGAGACGTTTAGGTCAAGTTGGATGCTGTTGACAAAAGACAATGAAAAGACTTTTGACGAACTGACGATGCAGCTCTGTTTATTTGAGAGGAGTACAAAGAAAGCTAGTGAAGATAATCCTGAAAAAGCACTCATTGTAAAAATTAACAATCAACAAAGACATCGTTTATCCAAACAAAACAAATCATCAAATCAAGAGAATGATGTATGCAACTATTGCAAAAAGAGAGGACACTGGGTCAAAAATTGTTATAAATGGATTGCGATGGAAAACCGAAGAAGATGTCTTGTAATTATTTTCAAGACGAAGTAAATTCCAAAGTTGCTCTTACAACTATTGCAAACGAAGTCAATCAGTTTGAACCAAATGAAGAAGATTGGTGGATTGACAATGGAGCCACCAAACATGTTACAAGTCAAATAGCGTTTTTCATTGATTTTGAAAAGTTTCGAGATGGTGTCACCATTCAGTCTGCAGGGGGAGAGAGCCTAGCTGTACTAGGCAAGGGTACCATTCAAATTGAATCAACTGTTGGAACTATAAAGAAGACGATGACTCTTAACGATGTTTGGTATGTTCCTCATATATCTAGAAATTTATTTTCAGTTTTGGCAGCACAAGACAGAAACCCGAACAGTGAGTTTAGTTCAACGTCATGTCACTGCTGGTTGAAGGTAAACAACAACATAGTGTTGAAAGGTTCACGACAAGTAGGGGGATCTCTGTTTAGGGCCAATATAAAAGCTGTTGTTAAAAGAAAACCAGAAAATTATAAAACCGTTAACTTACCTATCAAGCTAATAGAAAATCAAGAAATAGAAGAAGAAACCCAGAACAAGACCCAGGACTTACAACAGGACATAGATTTAGAACAAGATCAAAACCAAGAAGAAGTTATAGAATATGAAAATCAAGAAGATGAAAATCAAAATTTACAAGACTATGAAGAATTTCAGGATGCTGAAGACAATGAGGAAGAACCGACGATAGTTCAAAGACAATTAAGAGATTTTATCTTTGCACTTGATGATTAACTTGTAACCAATTATCCTGAAAATTACGAAAAAGCTTTGAGGAGTGAAGATAAAGTACATTGGCAAGCTGCTATGGAAAAAGAAATTTACTCTGTTAAAGAAAATAATACCTGGAACTTGACGGATTTACCAAAAGGTAAGAAAGCTTTACCCTACAAGTGGGTTTTCCGTACAAAAAAGAATCCTGATGGCAGCGTTGAAAGGCATAAGGCTAGGCTCGTTGTCAAAAGATTCAAACAGAAGCAAAATATCGACAAATCTCAACAGATCAACAAATTGCTGATATGACAGAACCATTGCCAAAAATTAGACTATGTAAAGTGATGGGGTTGTTGTAATTATCATTTTGTTTTTGTAATTTTGGTTTTTGAATAGTTTTCCTTATTTAAAATTTATAGTTTCTTTTAACAAGGGGAATTAGGCTATTGAATATGTCGAAAAAAACAGGGCAATAAGGAACTAAGACGTTCACGGGTTTTTATTGCAGGAATCGTTCAATGGGTTATAAAAGAACATAAAACCGCGGAGTGCTATTAAATGAGAGGGTGGAAACTGAAGATAGGGGTGTAAAAGCCCCTTTTTGGTTTTTTCAATATATCTCGTAAACCGAGCAAAATTTTAGTATATTGCTCTCAAAACTTTTTGTAGAGAATTGAATTTTCTATTAGAACAATGTTTTCTAAAAATTGAAAAAAAAATTTACATACCAAAATAGTCGAAACAATCATAAAAATAATTTCAAAAAAATCGATTTTTTGAGTTTTTTTGCTTTTTTAGTTGTACATTTTTTTTGGGTTGAGATAGACATAAACATTGCTCGAAAGAAAAAAAGAAGATTAAATTTCCTTCAAAACCCTGTACTCACTAAATTTTTTCATTGAAAATTAACCGAAGTATGGCCATTTTAATCTATCTTTTTTTCGCATTTTTAGTTTTACTCAAGTAAAACAGAAACATTTGAGGGGAAAGTACGATAACTTAAGCACCAAGAACTGATAATGAGATTTTGTAGAGGGGATAACTACAATCATTGTTTACTATGGGAGGGGGTGTCTATGTCCCCCCGTTTTGGCGGGGGGGGGGCAATTTTCTAAAAAAAATACTTAAAATAAAAAAAAATTATTAAAAAACAACGGCAACACTCACAGTTTTGATTGATACTTTTTCCAAAAGCTAGAATTATAAACTTAATATTAATTTTAAAATGAAGTTATTTTAATCAATTGTTTTTGAAATAAACGAGTGATTCCAATAATGAAAGTATTTTGTCTATTTTTCAATTTTCTCAAAAAGTAGAAGGCATAGGAACATTATGATTTTCATGATTTGATAAGAAATCAATTAAGGCAGTTTACTTTGTCGATCAATTTCGTATTGAAGTCCACAGTCTTTGTGAAAATTGTACTCAATGTGCTTTTTAAACTTTTTTTTCCACAAGTTTTGACTTTGAAAACGGGTATTTCAAAAACAATTGATTAAAATAACTTCATTTTAAAATTAATATTAAGTTTATAATTCTAGCTTTTGGAAAAAGTATCAATCAAAACTGTGAGTGTTGCCGTTGTTTTTTAATAATTTTTTTTTATTTTAAGTATTTTTTTTAGAAAATTGCCCCTCCCGCCAAAACGGGGGGACATAGACACCCCCTCCCATAGTAAACAATGATTGTATTTATCCCCTCTACAAAATCTCATTATCAGTTCTTGGTGCTTAAGTTATCGTACTTTCCCCTCAAATGTTTCTGTTTTACTTGAGTAAAACTAAAAATGCGAAAAAAAGATAGATTAAAATGGGCATACTTCGGTTAATTTTCAATGAAAAAATTTAGTGAGTACAGGGTTTTGAAGGAAATTTAATCTTCTTTTTTTCTTTCGAGCAATGTTTATGTCTATCTCAACCCAAAAAAAATGTACAACTAAAAAAGCAAAAAAACTCAAAAAATCGATTTTTTTGATACTTTTTTTATGATTGTTTCGACTATTTTGGTATGGAATTTTTTTTTTCAATTTTTAGAAAACATTATTCTAATAGAAAATTCAATTCTCTACAAAAAGTTTTGAGAGCAATATACTAAAATTTTGCTCGGTTTACGAGATATATTGAAAAAACCAAAAAGGGGGCTTTTACACCCCTATCTTCAGTTTCCACCCTCTCATTTAATAGCACTCCGCGGTTTTATGTTCTTTTATAACCCATTGAACGATTCCTGCAATAAAAACCCGTGAACGTCTTAGTTCCTTTCTAAATGACATAATCAATAGCCTAAATGTGTTGAAGTTGTTAATATAAAACTTAAATATGTACTTTAAATAAGAAATTTACTTGTTGTGTTTTCGATCTTTTATAAAATTGTTTTTTAATATCAAATTAAGTATCAAATAAACTTTGTATTCGAAATTATATCAAACAATCAAGATCGTTTTTTATTTCATAACGAATTAAGAATTCTTTGGAAACTTAAAAACTATAAAAAAAATTATGTTCTACAAAATTGTTGCTGAGGTTATACAAATTTTTTTTTGTATCGGGCACCACACGGTTGTCCAAAATGACTTATCTCGTTGCAAAAATCATAACTTTTGAACGGATTGAGTTAGCGGTACAATTTTTTTTTTTATTTGAAGGACATTTCTAGGGCTGTTATACCAATGAATTTCAATAAAATTATTTCACAGGGTGTTTCGGAATCATCGGCCAAAAACAGATTTTCTTTAAAAAAAAAGTTTAAATTAAAATTGGTATGCTATTTTGTATAAATCACTAATCCACATTTAAAAACAAAATTTCAAAAAAATACAATGTCCCGTTTTCGAAAATTTTATTTTTCAAAAAAAAATTTCAAAATTTTTTTAAAAATCCAAAATTTATTTTTTTTTAAATTTTATTTTTGGCTTATATTTGAGTTATATAAGTGCTTCTTCACAAAAAGTTTCGTTGAAATCGAATAAGCCGTTTCGGAGAATATCGGATTTAAAAAAAAACCGTTCTATGGCAGGTACCGTTAATAATGGTTTTCCAAAAAAAATTTTTTCATTAGAAGATAGACCTTGTTTTCAAACTTACATTTGAATTTTTTAAACAAAATCGTTGGAGCCGTTTTTGAGCAATTACAGCTTTACTGAAATTGGTGTATGACAAGTACCGTTATTTTTGGCCCAAAAAAAATTAATTCCAAAAACCCCTCTGGAGGGTCTCCAAAAAATGCTACATACCAAATTTGAAGTCAATCGGTCCATCCGTTTAGGCTGTAGATCCTTATACAGACAGACAGACAGACGGACTTCCGGGACCAACTTTTTTGGCATTCTCTATAATCGTAATATCATGGGAAAGTGTAATCTGAACTTTTTTTAGATGTGAATTAGTGATTTTTACAAAATGGCATACCAATTTTAATTTAAATATTTTTTTTTTAAGAAAATCAGTTTTAGGCCGATGATTCCTAAACACCCTGTAAAACAATTTTCTTGAAATTCATTGGTGTAACAGCCCAGGAAATTTCCTTCAAATTAAAAAAAAAAACTGTACCGCTACCTCAATCCGTTCAAAAGTTATGATTTTTGCAACGAGATAAGTCATTTTGGACAACAGTGCACCGTTTAGAAATTATATGTAGCTAGGTACCTACAAGAGTAGAATATGGTATTTTAAATTAAAAAATTAAAATTAAAATTTTAAATTAAAAACAAAAAACCAGCCGACAAAATATTCTTGCTTTTATTATTTTGTTTTAGTTCAATTGTTTATGTTCTTCCATAACCTTTCTGGATTTAGAAATTAAATATCAATCAATTGAATCAGAGTGTACACTTATGATGAATAAGCCTTCTTGTAGAGGAATAGGTCATTTAGCATGATTGCTCGGTTGATTAATTGATTGAAATTCGTTTGAGGATAGAAAAAAAAAATTTTTTAAATTCAATTTAAATTTAAAATTGTATAGAGGTATTTTATGTTAATTAATTCATTTTTTTTTTTTTTTTTTCAGAAAATTTTTGTTGGAATTTTGATTGCAAATACTATTCACAAAATTTTTATTTGAGATACATATCAAAGGGAAGTATTCCGGTCTGTAACAAAATTCAAATAGCATCGTTTTAGAGTTTTTAAGCCTTAAATATATCTACGAAGGCAATATTGGAATACTTATATGATATGTTTTTTGTTCATCGCGTTAGATCAAATCGAAACATCATGAAAAAAGTATGCTTAGTCATGGGTAATTACCAATTTATAATTGAACAAATGAAAGACAATCTAAAATGATGGTACGATACAATTATATACAAATTTCATAATAGGACTAGTTGATTTATTTATTATTACACCATCATTAGTTTATTATTAGTAGGTACATAAGTAAAGTATTATTATGACGGAAAACTTGTTGACACCAGCATATTTGAATATTAATGTATTTTAGAAAGAGCATCACTAAAATAATAGGTATAACAATGAGATTATTGTAATTTAATTACTCACAGCCAATTATGTGGAGAAAATTATAGTACCATTCGCCAATCATGTTTGCATGATTTTTTACTGTGTGAATGTTTAAAGAGAAATAAGATACAAATTGTGAAAATAATAAAGTTTTTTTTTTCATTATGGTTACAAAAATACATAAATAACAAGATTGAATCGCGCGATTGGTTAAGCTATAAAAAAAAAAAATATATATGAAAACAAAAATCCAAAATACAAAAAAAAAACAATTCTTTTACTCCAAAACGTTTTTTTGAAAATTCAAGTAGGTAGGTACATTTTATCTTTAAAAATAATAAAAACTTTAAGTTTTGAGTAAATTCGTTCCAGCCTATAACAAAATAAACGCAATTATCCAAAAATATGACAATTATCGTACAGAAAATAGGGACAACGCCATATCTCGAGTTATTTAACTTTTTGAGAAAAACTTAAAACGCAGATTTATTAGAATTATTAAGAACATTACGTACACTTAACAAATTTTCAAGTTAGAGTTGTTTCCGAGAAAATTGCCATACCTCGAAAACGTTATATGGAAGCGGAAGGTGTTCTAGCTAAGAGAGAAACAAAAAAACAACTTGAAAACTGCTAATCATCGGTACCAAATTTCACGAAAATTCATCCAAGCTCGATGATGAAGATATATTAACAGACCAACGAAGGCAATGCAATCAACGACTTTTCTTTTAATTTTGTTGTTTTCTTAACGGGTTGGGGTTAAAATTCTGCCGAGGTCAAAATTCTGCTTTTCAAAATACTGCTTTTCAAAATCCTGCTTTCAAAATTCTGTTTATCAGAATTCTGCAAAAAATTAAAAAGGGGTATAAAAAATGTTAAAAAGCATGCGTTTTTTAACATTTTCCAAACCTTTTTTAATTGTTTGCAGAATTTGGTAAAATCACAAAATTTTATGCTTTATTGATAACTTATGTACGATGTATCTACCTACTTTGTCAATTTGTTATTATTCATTTTTTTGATGAAGCAATAAATTTAAAAATATTGAGAAAAGGTATTGTTGTTAAATATCTTGAAAAAATGAATACAAAATTCATTAACTATAAAATAATTAAATGATATTCAAAAAATTGAAAAAGTAAAGGAATATTTTGTATCACCCTCGTTTTTAATCAGTTTTCATGTAGATGCGATTTTCAAAAACGTCAGAGTCAGTCTATGGAATTTGAAAAATATTGCCGAAGTTAAAACTTAAATTACCTACATTAATTAGATGTAGGCATTTTTTTTTAAGTAAGCGTATAGCACTATAAAAAAATAAAATGCACGACTGGGTCGCACGAACTTGCTCTTAGAGTTCAAGTTGCTTAAATTTTTAAGACTTTTCATAATTTGGAAAATGTAGGTACCTACTATATGGGTATAAAAAAAAAATTTAAAAAAAAACAAAATTCGTTTAAAAAAAAAAATAAATAAAATCTTAAATCAAATTGCCCTCCAAAACTAGTATGCAGTTTTGATTGATATATTAAGATGCATTTTTAGAAAAAAAATTTTCAAAATCAAACTAATTTTTTATAAATAATTTTTTTGGAAAAAAAGTTCTAAAATAAAATTGGTATGCCATTTTGTAGAAATTACTAATCAACATCTAAAACCAAAATTTCAAAAAAATTCAATGTCCCGTTTTCGAAAATTTGATTTTTCAAAAAAAAATTTTCAAAATTTTTTTAAAAATCCAAAAATTATTTTTTTGGAAATTTTTTGTTTTATATTTAAATTATATAAATTCTCCACAAAAAGTTTCGTTGAAATCGAATAATTAGCTTCGGATATAATCGGATTTGAAAAAAAAAAACGGTTCTATGGCAGGTACCGTTAATGATTTTCAATATTTTTTTTTTTTTTTTTCATTAGAAGATAGACCTTGTCTTAAAACATACATTTGAATTTTTTAAACAAAATCGTTAGAGCCGTTTTCGAGCAATTTCAACTTTACTAAAAACGGTATACATATGGCAAGTACCATTAATTCCAAAATCAATTAATTCCAAAATCACCTCTGGAGAGTCGCCAAATAATGCTACATACCAAGTTTGACATCAATCGAATCATCCGTTTAGGCTGTAGCTGCTTATACAGACAGACAGACAGACGGACTTACGGGACCCACTTTTTTGTCATTCTCTACCATCGTAATGTCATAGAAAAATGTTATCTCAATTTTTTTTTTACGAATGCATAACTTGATATTTAGTATACCTACCTATATCGCAAGTAAAAAGGGAAGTAGCAGGATTTTTTTGTTCAAATATATGCTGGCAGAATTTTGAAAAGCAGAATTT
Organism: Episyrphus balteatus; assembly: GCF_945859705.1. Lineage (NCBI taxonomy): Eukaryota > Metazoa > Arthropoda > Insecta > Diptera > Syrphidae > Episyrphus > Episyrphus balteatus. The sequence continues at coordinate 98,650,528 of NC_079135.1, read as the reverse complement.
TTTGATTAGTTATGTACATATTTTGCAGAAAATTTTTCAATCAAGAAAAACTACCATATTTTTTCAAGTTTATTGGTACCTATCTACTTATTAGGACCAAGTCTTTCATATTGTGGCTGATACATATTTCAAGTGCGGTTAGACTTTCCTTCTCGATGCTTTTGCAACAAAATAATTTCCTTAAAATTCTAACTCTCACTCTTGAGTAACCAAAAACAGACAAAAAAAAACGTGTTGTGGCATAAATTTAAAACCTCCACAAAGCTACCCAATAAGACTCTCTCTAAAAATAGATAATTATTATATAGACCATAAATAATAAGATACACTTTTGGTTTTTTTTAGGTACGAATAATATACAGACTACTAGATATGACCCATTTACACATATTGCTTGTGCCACAAAAACACCACACACATCAAACCACAAACTAAACACGTTGCATGATGTTGCATCCACATCCACAGCTTCTCCGCTTCACAAAGAATTGTGCTAAATCAAAGTGAAATCTTTTTCCATAAAATGTATAACACAGATACAAAATACAAGTAGATACAATATTATAATATAAGAATCTATCTCTCTCTTTTAACCAATCGATTTGTGGCAAAAAATAAATTCAACATTAAATATATCTTTGGTCGTCTCCATGACACAACACCACACCACACCATCACCACCGTGTGGCACAAATATAAAAGATAAAAAACAAAAACAAAAAACAAAAACAAACCAAACAAAACTACAAGACACAATTCTGTGTGGTTTTAAGAGATTGTGGTGAACTTAAGCATACTTTTCCTTGTGATTGATCTCTCCCTAAATAATTTCACAATTAAAATTTAAAAAATTTCATTTTTTATTTTGATTTATTTTTTTTAATAATGGCAATTTTTTTTTTCTTTTGATATTGAAGCTTTTCCTATATCTTTCAAGATTAAGATGGTCTTGCTTTGGTTTCCCTCTCTTCTGGTTTTGTGTATACACTGCGTTAATTAAATTGAATGGTTGCAGGTAGAATAAAAAAAAAGGTCCTATAGAATAAAAAAAAAAGAAAGAAAAGAAACTGATACCCGAAGCCATCATTAACGTCATCATCATTAGGAAAAGACTTAAGAAGTAGAACAAGATAAAAGTGCTAATGAAGGCCTCTGAAGCAAATCAAAATAAAGTGCCTTCCACTTCTTTATAGCAAACATATAGTACTTCATCATTATCCAACTACACTGAAAAAAACTTAATCAAAAAATTGTATGGGTATTGGGTATTAATTGAATGCAGGTTACATGAAACTCTTTTTTTATTGTATTCGTATGTGAAGTTCGTGAATTTTGAAAACTTTATTTATTTTTTTAAATTTAAATATTAGCACTATTTAATTGATATGCAATCGATTTTCTTTGAAATTATTATTTAAGTAATTCAAGAAAGAGTCAATAATAATCAAGAGAACGCACATAGGGGTATTTGACCCAAAAAGGTGATCAAAATGTTTTGTTGCTATTTTTAAATGAAAAATGTTCTTAAAAGTTTAATTAACAAATACAAAAATTATTTACCATATATTACAATTTGTATTAACCAATAGGATATTTTAATATAAAAAAGTTACACATACGCCACAGTGATTCGCGGCTAGGAAGCAAACAAATTAATTAAAACAAATTTATAGCTGACTAAACACCAGTTCACCTTTGTAGACCATTCAATAAATGTTAATATTTTAAATATGCCAAGATTTCGGTTGATTTCTGAAAAACAACAACATATTTTTGCATTTAGTTTTCTGTTATTGTTTGTAAACAAATAAGAGCATTGAGTTTAAAAATCTAAATTAGTATACTTAAATACATAAAATTTTGAAAAAATAAAATGCACGTACTTGCTCTTGTAGTTCACATTATCTTTATCTTAAATAGATATTTATTGGAAATTTTAAGATTTTATTTAGTGTCGAGAAAAAAAAAAATCAAAAAAAAAATCAAAACTTTAAAAATTAAATTAAAATTTTTTTTTTTGTAGGTATTCAAAAATGTTTTTAAAAATATTTTTTTTTTTACATTTTATACTTAATGATCTCTGTAAATTTTAAATAAAATTGACTTATGCTATGATGGATTATATGAACTTAAAAAATATGTCAATTTTTGAAGAAAAAAAACGGCAACGCCATATTTCCGTTCTCCGCTTTTTTCGAGAAGAACTAAAAACGGAGTTTTGTTAGAATCAATAAGTCTATTACGTATACCAAATCATCATCATCATATAATAAAACGGCAAACACTTATTTTGTGGTACAAAATACCCGGCCCACAAAAACCGAAGGGGCATAAATTATATACCGAACGATAGGAAATTTTATATAGATGTGCAGAATGTATACTTTATTTTATTTTTTTTTTACCGAAATAGATAAAAACAATAAATTGAGAAAAAAAACAAAAACAAATGTGCTGGACCACGCCCTCTCCCTTCTGGAAGTGGAAACTTCTAAAAGCAAAGACGAGAACCTTCGAAGACATTCTCGAATTTCGAATAAAATAAGTGTTGCATATTCTTAGTAGTAAATAAAGTGATTTATATAGTGTGCTTATTTGAGCATAAATAAAAGTTACAATTGGCACTCGAATTTTGAGTGCGGGGTCGGCTAGTTTAATCAAAATCGTTAGAGCCGTTTTCGAAAAAATTGCAATACCTCGAAAACGATATATGGGAGATATGCGTTAAAAAGGAGATATTAAAAAATAAAAAGAAACAGGTCTAGGGAATAGCGTAAAAATCATTTGTACCAAGTTTCAAGCAAATCTATCCATCCGTTAAGGCCCTAGCTCGATGTACAGATGGACGCACAGACCGACGGACAGCATGACGAAAACCACTTTTTTTTATCTTCTCCACTATCGTAATTTTTTTTCTACACGAAACCAATACTTGCCCTATAATTTTGTCCCATAAGCATTTATATCATTATAAAAATATTTTAAAAAATTTATTGGTGGATTTAAAAAAAATTGATTTTTTTTTATTTCTTGAAAAAACAAATTTTCGAAAACAGTACACGGAGAAAACATAACGCCAGGGATAACTTTACTTCTAGTATATTTAATCAGAATAAAGTTGAATATACCAGAAATAAAGTTAAATATACCAGAAGCATAGTCATCCCTGCCTTATTTTTTCTCTGTGTAGGTACATTGAATATTTTTAAAATTTTGGATTGATTTACCTAATTGTTTTTTTTTAATACATTTTTATAAAAAACTAGGTAGATTTAAAAAAAAGCGCTCTTTAGAATTTGTTTTTTTTTTTTTTTTTTTTGTTTTTAATAAAACAAAAGAAATTAAGATGTTTTTTTCCTTTGAAAAAATTAATTTCATGTTTCTTGTTTTTTTTTTATAGGTATACCTACATTTAGTAAATTTCTCTCTAAGAAGCCTTTAAACTTGTACGCTAAGAGCATGTTCGTGCGACCCAGTTGTGCATTTTATTTCCAGGTTTTATATTTTTGTTTTATTTTCTTGATATCTAATATACCTAATAACTTGCATACAATATCAATTTTTTTCAATTTTTTTCGGAAACAGCTCTAAAGGGAAAAATTTTACTGCCTTTTGTACGAACACTGACTTGTTTCAATAGATATGTACCTATGTCCTAGTATATCCGTAACAGTTGGACTATTTTATTTCAATATTTTTTAACAAATAAGAAGTTTTTTTCTATAAGCTTTTTTGAAAATTTTTCAAACACATAACAAGTTCAAGTTTGATACCAAATCCGCTTTTTTAGACTCGGGACCAAAATGTGATATTCCATTTTAAGCCTTTTATGTACTTATATGAACTTAAATACTTCTTAAAGAAGAATGTCAGATGTTCCGACCTATTTTTTAATGTACCTACTTCTACCGTTAAAATTTACAAATCTAAAAACATTTCACTTTCTGTGCAGAATGGTTTTACTTATTTTTATAACTGTCTCAAGGCCAAAAAAATGACACATAATACCCCAAATTCTCAGTCAACAAAATTGCGAAATCACTATCATTCGATTTTATTGCAAAATTAAAAAAAAAAAAAAGAAACAACATACAAAAAGTTTATCGAACTTTAAACCAAATTTGTCGATAAGATAAACAAATATGAACAACTTTAAAAACACACACAAAACACCATAAACTGATTAACAATATTTGCTATTAGATTTGAACATGACAAAACAAAAAAACCATCATACATCACACGACTTAGTCATGCTTATCGCAGCAGTAACATGACCGTTTAACCACATCGATTTGTTGTTAGTTTAATATTTTTGTATGAATGACCTTTTCACACACACAAAATCATAACAAAAAGCATCCGCCAAAAACTTCATGGGGTTATTCATTAAATTTTACGATGATGACATACGATATTATGTTCCATCGCATATATGTACCATTGAACTATACAAATTTGCATTTATGGGACATGAAACAGATGGAGCGAATTTTGTCGCCTCGCTCTGTTGTTGTTGTGAAGTATATTTGTGTTCTATTATGTTCCTTTTATACTCGTTTACTGGATGATGGTTTAAAGCCACAGAAGTAGCATCAACAATAACTACTGACCTCCCTTGAGTCTTCCTCCTTTCATCACTCTGCTCTGCTCTGTACTGTTTCAAAAATCGATTTCAAATTTATTTATTTGTTTGATCGAATTTCGGTTATAAAATGCCAACCCACAAAAGCAATATCAACTTCGAAAGCAGCAGCGGTTTACAGTGGAACAGAGAAGTTATAAATATGGAAAAAATTGGACAATCGATTAGTTTACATGCGTTTGTTCATCGATATTATGCTTGCTTGATTGTATTTAAAACTACAATATAAGTCCAAAGATATGCATATACAACATGTAGCATGTTTGCATGTTTGTCAGTTTGTTAAACTGTCTGGCACTCTCCATAGCCGTTTTTTATATGTCACACGTAAACATGTGTTGTTGTGTCTGTCTGTTAGCATACTTGTGTTTGTCAGCAAGTCTATTTGCATGTTCATTTAAATGTCTGTCTTAATTGTTTACTGGCATGTACTTTGTACAATGTACATCTGCATGTTGGTAAGCCAACAAATTTGTCATTCAATTAATCTACATGCGTATGTTCATTGGTATGTTTGCTTGCTTGTATGGCAAACTACAATATATGTTCGAATACATGTCTGCATTTACATGTTGCATGTTTGCATTTGTCTCTCAGTCCATATGTTTGTCTGTTTGTTAAACTGTCTTCATTCTTCATACCCTATTTTAATGTGTCGCAGGTCAACATATGATTTTTTGTCTGTCTGTTGGCATACTTGGGTCTATCAGCAAATCTATCTACATGTCCATTTAAATGTCTATCTTAATTGTTGACTGGCATGTACGTACATCTGCATGTCAGTATGCCAAAAAATTGATGATTCAATTAGTCTGCATGCGTATGTTCAGCTGTATTTTTGCTTTCTTGTATGTCGAACTGCAATACATGTTGGAATATATGTTTGCATCTATATGTAGCATGCTAGCATATGTCTATCTGCCCGCATGTTTGTCTGTTTGTAAGACTGTCTGCATTCTGCATAGTCGTTTTTTATACGTTACAGATTAACATGTGTTTTTTTTTTGTCTGTCTGTATGCTGCTTGTGTCTGTCAGCATGTCTATCGACATGTCCATATAAATGTCTATCTTAATAATTGACTGTCATGTATATCTGCATGTCATCTGCATATTTTTTTAAATGTTTTTCTGTATGTTAACATGTAAACATGCACAGATACCCAGGTTTCCAAGCTTTAAAAAAACTCAACACCTTTAAATTTCGCAAAATGTGTTTAAAGCTCAACAAATTTATATAAGAACCTATAAACCCAAATAAATTAATTTATAAATTTTTAAATTTTAACCGCCTGTGATTTATAAACATCCCCACTATATTAGCGCATAGGGCTGACTTGGAATTATAAAGCATTGCATAAAATTTCAATATAAATTCGAGATTAATTTGCATAAGAGTACGTGTGGGGTTGTTTCGAGTAGGTTCAAGGGAATACACAAAATGCATTTTCTATAATATACGAGAGAAACCCTGTCGATGGCAGTCGTTAAATTTTGACGAGTCAGTGGAAAATTTACAATCTCAATCCCCGAAACGTTATCGCACGCACTTACACAGTATTTGTAAAAAAAAAAAAAAAATGAAAGCAAAAAAACAAGAACATATACTGACAGATAGAGAAGGAGAGAGTTATTTAACATCACACACAGTAAGGGTGGATGGCTTCATATTGAAGGGATAAACATCAGAGAAGGGCTTTAGTACACAGTGCTATTAACTCACATGCAGCATTAATTAAGTAATTAAATCCCAGAACTTTATACATAAAAGCCAAGAGCTTTTTCGTCGTTCGTCATCTTCTTTTACTGTGTTGGAGGTGGTGCATAGTTAAATTCTCCCACCAACAAAAATAAAAAAAAAAAAAAACAGGATGAGTTACGAATTAATAAGGAATTGATGTCGGAGCTTAGCAATATATATACCTACTTTTGAGATTTTTTTTTTTTATTTCATCATTTAAAAAGTCATCCCAACAACTTGATTAATGATGTAGGGTGTCGTGTAATTTATAAGAGAGGGATGGTGAATTTAATTATTTATTCATTTTTTTGTTTTTAACATTTTTGAAGTGAAAACTTCTTTAGTATCGTAGTGATTTGAAACAAGATGAAACGAAAACGCGACACGACTTCAACTTGTTATAACTTTTTTGTTTTAATAGATAGATGAATGAAATTTGTACTGTAGATAGGTAATTAAATAAATTATAATAATTGTACAAAGTTTCAATTAATTTCATATTCAAAATTCTGAGATAACGGTAAAAAGATGTTTTTTTCCTACAAACGTTATATCTTTTGATCTAGTGCACATACAAATTTGATTTAACTTTAATACGCATGCTGATAACATAACCTTTTATTTGATATAGCACACATAACGGTACGTGCTCTACAAGTTACACAATCTTAAATTGAAAAAATTGAAAAATACCTCAAAACACCTGTGAAGATCTGTTGCCGATGACCAGCCACCAGTGTAGGAAGTACCGTAATCTCAGTTTTAAATTTTGAGATGGTTGACTTTAAAAAATTCTTACTTTTTTTTAGGCATGGTAGAAACATGATTGAAAAATCAAATAAAAGGTGAAATAATAAGCTTTCAGATGATTTAAAATTTATTATTTTTTAGTTTATAAGGTTGTCATATAAAAGATATGGATTTAAAGGTGATAGAATAAAAAAAGGTAAATTTTTCGATTTTTATTTTATGCAAGAAAAATAATTTTTAAGGTTTCACTTCTACCACGTGTGAATTGCACACATGATTTTTTTTTTTTGTGTATTCTAAACGACACGACGACTTCGCTAAGCGAAATGTAGACGAAAAAGTTATGAGTTGGAAAACAAAAATGATTAGTGTCATGAAAGGTCATCTATCAGATTTTATTTTTTTTTTTTGTTGAGCATACAATAGTGATAAAATAAATTCAAACAATAAAAAAGACAAAAACATAAGAAAAAAGAAAAATTGACATTAAACCTAGTAAATCATGCAAAAAAAATGTGTTTTTTTTTCGAAAACCATGGTTTTTTTTCAGTCTTTTTCTGAAACATTTTGTTCAATTTTAACGATTTTTTTTTTGTTTTATAAAAGAGTTATTATAAAGTTTTAATACAAAACACGATTTTTAAATTAAAAAAATGTATTTATTTATTTTTTTTTTTTTTTTTAATTTTGATTTTAGAAGTATGTAAGTCAATATTTACATATTACAAAGCGGCGAAGAAACTTTATTTTAAAATTTTTCTTTTCCCAAAATTAGGTCTAACAATTTTAGATTATTTTTTCTATGAATCTTGTTTTGATGATCTCCCATTTCGTTTATTTTTATTTATAGATAAAAAATAAAAAGTTTTTAAAAATTTTGCAACCTGAACTCTTTCTAAGAGTAAGTTTGTACTAACTGATCGTGCATTTTATTTCTTAATAAAATTAGATATTTGCGGAGTTTGTATACTATCGGAAATAGTACTATACTATAGGTACTATACTATTCGTATAATAGGTAATTCTAGTAAAATATTGCGTTTGATTTCTTAAAAAAAAATTCTTAATTCTGAATATGAAAAAAAATGATTTCCTTAAATTGGCATACCTACCATTTTTACTTGCGATATAGGTACTATATATCAAGTTATGTATTCGTACAAAAAAAAAAGTTGAGATAACATTTTTCTATGCCATTACGATGGTAGAGAATGCCAAAAAAGTGGGTCCCGGAAGTCCGTCTGTCTGTCTGTCTGTCTGTCTGTCAGTCTGCCAGTCTGTCAGTCTGTCAGTCTGTCAGTCTGTCAGTCTGTCAGTCTGTCAGTCTGTCAGTCTGTCAGTCTGTCAGTCTGTCAGTCTGTCAGTCTGTCAGTCTGTCAGTCTGTCAGTCTGTCAGTCTGTCAGTCTGTCAGTCTGTCAGTCTGTATAAGGAGCTACAGCCTAAACGGATGGACCGATTCACTTCAAATTTGGTATGTAGCGTTATTTGGCGACTCTCCAGAGGGGTTTTCGGAATTAATTTTTTTGGACCAAAAATAACGGTACTTGTCATTTAATGATTTTAGTAAAGTTAAAATTGCTTAAAAACGGCTCCAACGATTTTGTTTAAAAAATTCAAATGTTAGTTTTAAGACAAGGTCTATCTTCTAATGAAAACATTTTTTTTGAAAATCATTATTAACTGTACCTGCCATAGAATCGTTTTTTTTTTTCAAATCCGATTATCTCCGAAATTGCTGATTCGATTTCAACGAAACTTTTTGTGAAAAAGCATTTATATAATTTAAATATAAGCCAAAAATAAAACTTTGAAAAAAATAATTTTTGGATTTTTAAAACAATTTTGAAAATTTGTTTTTGAAAAATCAAATTTTCGAAAACGGGACATTGAATTTTTTTGAAATTTTGTTTTTAGATGTTGATTAGTTATTTCTACAAAATGGCATACCAATTTTATTTTTAAACTTTTTTTTCAAAAAATTATTTAAAAAAAATTAGTTTTTAAAAAAACGGCTCTAACTATTTTGAAGTTTTTTTTCTAAAAGTGCACCTTAATATATCAAACAAAACTGCATACTTGTTTTGTGGGGCGATTTGATTTCAGATATTGTTTTATTTTTTTGAAAAATTAATTTTATTTTTGGTTTTTTTTGTTTTGTTTTTATATACCTACATTTCCCAAGTTTCTATATAAAAAGTCTTAAAAATTTTAGCAACTTCAACTCTAAGAGCAAGTTCGTGCGACCCAGTCGTGCATTTTATTTTTTTAATTTTCGAAAATTTTTATCCTGAGAATTTATGTAGAAAAAACGGCTCCAACAATTTTCAAAAACAAAATTTTAAAAATTCGTTGTTATATAAGAAATCAAAACGCATACTTCATTGGAGATTAAAACCATTCACAAAGATATTTACTGAATTTAAAAATCAAATTTTAATACTTCTTTTATATTTATTTTAAAATTAATTATTAATTTAATTAAATTTTTATTAAATTGTTCTATTATAAAATTCATAAAAAGTTTTAACATTCTTAGGTACTTAAAATATAAGATCATAAGTGCGATCACATTTCTCAAAAACGATCAAATGATTGTTAATTAGTGTATATATATGTATTTATTCCGAAAAATACATTTTTTGAATATCTATTTAATTAAAATTATTTTTTTTTTTTTTTTTAAATCAAACTTTTGAAAACGGGTTCATGAAAGATTTGGAACTTTTTTTCATGTTTTAATAATTTCTTTTGAATGCATAACCAATCTTTTTTTTTAATGTTTGAAAATTTTTATGTACAAAAATATTTCTTTTTTCAAAAAAACAGCTACATTTTTTTTTAATTTTTCTATTTAACCTATGTTATTAAGAGGTGAACCTTTTGAAAAAATGTTTTGGTAATACCAAATTTGTTTTTTTTTTTTATTTATTATTTTAAAGATTATATTAAAATTATTCTTTTATATACTTAATTTCACATAAAAATTCTTCTGACTCAAAACTACTGTTACAATTAGAGGAATTATGAGATGAGCTCTTAAAATTACATGGGACAAAAATTGTTTTTTTTTCTTATTTTAGTAGTTTTACAAAAAAGCATTGTAAAAACTAACTGAAATATTCTTATAGTAAATTGAGCGCTCTACAAAGAGTTCTCAAGACATTTTTCCATAGAGTGAACCCCACTGAAGTTATTCAAACTTAAAGTTCAAAATATATGAAATTATGACTTTTATTTCGTATATTTCGTCGTTATTAAAAAAAAAAAATTAAATTTGTTTGCTCGCAATGGCTTATATGGTTTAAAATAAATATAAAAAAGTATTTCCAAAGTTTAAAGTCTCTAACATGATTCTAACTCATGCCTTTAAGCGGTTGAAGTTTCTTATGGGAATAACAAGGGATTTTGGACCTTGTCTGATCAGTTTTAAATTCCAGCCAAACTATTTGTTCCAAAAACTCGAAACTTTACAGACTCAACCCTTATAGTTGTAGCTATCATTCGGATTTGTTTGAGATTTCTAACTGTTATAATTTAGATGATTCAGCTTGTTGAAGAAAACCATTTTTTCAGACTTTTTTAAAAAGTTAAGTGTAAAAAATATTACAAAAAAAAAAAAAAACATCCGCTACAAAGCTACATAGCTACAACTATAAAGTTTAAGTCTGTAAAGTTTCGAATTTTTGGAAAAGAGGCATAACAAATAATTTTGTTAAAATTTGTTTACATATTTTATTTTTCAAACGGCTTCAAAAATCTAATTTTTTTTCTAAAAATTCTTACTTGGAATGGGATCAAAATATTTAAAAAGATTTTTTGGTAAATTAAAAAAAATATTCGATACTATTTTTATAATTTTTGCTAAGCTTTTCATAAAATTATTCATTACTGAATAATTACATAAAAAGCTTTAATATTCTAAGAAACATTTTTTGTAAATTCTATTGTTAAAGTTTGACAAATCTTAGAATTTTTTTTTATGTATATTATTTATAATAGTATTGAGTTAAACTATCAATCTTTGATGAACTCTATCCTTTCACAATCAAAATCAATCAACTACGGAAATTATCAACATTTATACTATAATCTTCACGGAAAATGCAACCATTTGCTATGAAACAACAAACATGCATATCCTCATAAAGTTGGCACACCTGTAGTATTGTATACCTCTCTAACCACGCATCATCAAATTTTAAATCATTTAACGCAATAAATTGACAAATGATTTCCGAGATGCGACCCACCTTGCATCTCAATATTTATCGCCAATTTTTGTATAAATAAATCGATTAGCGCACTCACCAGGTAAATGCACACTTAATTTCGAAAAACATTATCTAAACAAAATATACTATTTTAGCATCCACTTTTGAGAGAAAGCGAAAATGCAAAACTTTTTTATTTATTTTTCAGGTCCAATGAACGTGGGAGAATTCAAGGCGCCATCCATCGCCCCACAGAGACATAATGTAAAGACTTCGACTGTATAATAATTATGGCGATTTAAAATTAGCGCAAACGATCCACTTATGATTTATTTAATTTTATTCTTATTTCCGTGTGATGAGATATTCGTGATGCAGCGCATAAATTGCAAGCTCTTAATAGACCAGTAGTCGTATACAAATAAAAATTTTGTTTGGCTCGAAGCCAACTGGTTTTGTAGGCTCTTAAATGATCTGCAAAATTTTCTATTTTTGCAAGTGAATTTTTGTTGTTGTTGTTGTTTTTTTGTCTTCTCTAATGGAGGAAATGAAAAATAAAATCATCTCGCGTATATTATTTTGAGTTAGTAAACACTCTTGAACGCCATTCTAATTGCCAAAATCTAATGTCATGTAATCTGTTATTTTAGCTAAGCAACATTGTTTCGGAGGAGATGAGATTTTTCGTGAGCTAAAAATGTACACGCAAATGGGGTATGTAGTATTTTGTGCTAGCTTAATTTAGTTTACAGGGTGTTCCAAAGCTGATCAGAATAATTCGATTAATTTTTATATTTTTTTATGAAATTTATTATCATTTATATGAATATGTATGAAATGTAAACTATTCAAACATCTTTTAATAGGTATTGTTTTAAATTCCGAGCAACGTACCTTGAAAAATGCAATCTCTTAGTAATTGAATTTTTGATCAGATAAAAACACAATTTCACGAAAATTTAGTAACAGTTTTCTTAAAAATTGATTTTTTAATGAAAATCCAAAATCTTTGAAGATTTGATTAAAATTAAGACTACTTAAAACATTTTTGGTACAAAATTCGTTAAAGTCGAACTGGTTTAAAAATGTAGAATTGGTGATAATTTAAGAATACAACAGCTTCTGTAAATTGAAATCTTGCAGGGAATAGTTTTTATAGAGCTTGTATAGAGTTTGCTTCAGAAACAAATTGGTTTTAAAAGTTCGAACTTGTTTAACAACTTCTAATAAGTTGTTTTTCGGACAATCTTTAGTTATTAAACTTATATAACTTAAGAGAAGTTTGATCTTCAAAAAGACTTGGTTAACAAGCTTTTATAACTATTGTGTAAGTTTTTTGATGAGACATTAGAGAATTACCAAGTTTTATATTTGTTTTTTGGTTTCGATGTTGAATAATCTAGCTCGGAAGTTTTTTTTGTTTTGACATTGAATAGGGCTGGGAAATGTCTGCTATCTGAAGATTTTGATTTTATTAATGAAGATCCTAGTCGAGTGAGTATAAAGGTGGACTAATAGAATGCTGATACGAAATACGATTCCTTGGTAAGGTATAAAGTGTCGCAAATATTTTTTTAAAACGCTTTTAAAATTTATTGATTTATCAAACAAAAAATTAATATGCATACAAAAATGACAAAGTAAGTAAGTATTCAAATAAGCAGAACATTTGGCGAGAAGATGGTTTTACAAAATTCTGCAAAAATATTAAAAAAGCGCTTTTAACATTTTTAATTTTTTTGTAGAATTTTAATTTTGTAAAACAGAATTTTGAAAAGCAGAATTTTCGAAAGCAGACTTTTACAAAAGAATTTTGACCCCGGCAGAATCTTGACCTCAACCCAATCAAAACCAATTAGAAAAGAAAATTCTTTTTTTGTTTCTTTTTGGTGTTGTTTCTATAATTTCTATAAGACTTATATTAATGAGCTATACAAGCTCTTGCGAAGCTATCTGTCAAATTTCAAAACTTCGGTAGAGCTTCGTCTAACTTTCTTATAAGCACATTGTTATAAAGGGTCTAACTTGTTAAACAGAAGCTGAGATGTAGCTTTGGTAATATCTTTACCGAAGCTGAAATGTTAGTTGGGTATTAAAATCAGTTTCGCGACCATATCTTAAATAAGTCAGTAATTACTTTTAACTAACTTTTATTTAATATCCAATTTTTTTTTTTTTTTTTTTTGTTAATTTGTTAAGGTCAAAACTGTTTAGCAAATTAATCATTTATGGACATTTGACAACAAATTAATTCTAGTCAACAAATCAAAATTTACAAACACACATAATTTTAGTTTTGTAACTATCGTCATTTACATATTAAACAATAAGTACAAAAATCAAAATTTTTAAACAAAAAAAAAAAAATAATTTTAAAAATAAAATAACTCCAAATTAAAACATACAAAACAATTATTCGCTTACAATTATTTTTCAGATAGGTAGGCAGTTAAATAGACCAGAAACTTTTGAATGTGTTTACCTGAAAATAAAAATAAAGAAAAAATTCAAATTAATAAACAATTTCAATTTATCGAAAAATAGTAAAAAATTATAAATCTCTTAAACATTTCTGATTCACAAGAAAAATACGCATGTACCTAATAAAAAAAGAAGAAGACAAAAAACATTTAATATATCTACGACGCGACGCACAGTGGTTCCCAGATGGAAAAAACCCAAAAAAGTGAAACAATTTTTTCAATTTTTTTGATTTGGTTTTTTGATTAAAAATATATTTAAATACAGAATGCAATCAATTTTAATTTTTTGCATAGCCCGAGTATACTTAGCTCAAACTAGATTCTTTAAAATTTTGGAAATTTCGTTATTTTTTTTGCAACTTTTGACGAATTTTTTTTTAAGAATAGAGCTTTATAAAAAAAAAACGTATGTAGTGTTGTTAATGGTATATTTGTCCTTAAGTCTACATTTACCGTTCGTTGAATTTGCTTTTGAATCAGAAAAACCAGAATATTATATGAAGAAACCTCTAGAGCGAATAGTTTTTACTCTTTGTCGGCCAATAAAAAAAAAAAGCTCCACGATGCTCCACGTTCGTTTTAGTATTAATTTAAAGCTTAAGATATATACTGTTTATGGTGTTAAAACAAATGACCCATATTGACCCATTTTCCTGTAAGAGCTTCTTGAGTGTAGCAATGCGTTTCACTCAAACAGCACTTGAAATTGGCTTCTGGTATTACCGTTTCTAATTTAAAGGCTTTTTTTTTGTAAAATAAAGTGGTTTTCATTATAAGAGGTCTATGTAGCCATCACTGATAAACCAAAAAATAAAGAAAAATCAAAAATTTTCAAAAAAAGGGAAAATATCAGAAAACGGTATAAATTTAACTTTGTTTTTGAAAATTTTTAATTTTCTTTGGTTTATCTAAAATTTAAACGGTATGTTTTAATAAAATGTTGAAATAAACTCAAACGAATTTAATTTTGCTCATAATCAACCTTAGTTATAAAATAGCGGTACATTTTCTCAGAAACCGTAAAAAGGCCTTTTTTGATAGCTTTTCTAAAATGATCTCAAATGTAAGAAAACATTTTTTTTTAACAAAGTAAACTTAATTTATTTGTAGAGAATTAAATGAAGTTTTCAAATGTATCCTTAAATTCTCTGTAAGGTGATCCGTTGTTGAGATATTTATAGTCAAAGTCAAAACTATGGTTTTTGGTTTGCAGTCTAAAAAAAATCGTAGAAGTTTGAAACAAAAAGAATTTTAAAGCCAAATAAATAAAATGATAATCATTTTTTCGCAAAAAATGTTCCCACTTTTTTTAGAGAAAAGTAAAAACAAAACAAATTTGGAAAATTTTGGTATTTGAATAATTCCAGATCTAGTTATTTTACCATTAGAAATAAAATATTTAGTTTTTAAATCCTAAAACTAGACGAATGTAGCTTTCACATGCTTTTTGTTTTGTCATGATACGATCATTTTTTACTGAGATACAGCCTATCGAAAATCACTAAAAAAAAATCAAAATTTTTTGGGCTAGTAAGTAAGTAGTAAGGTGCTATAATAATTCTGAAACTTTTTAGTTATTTGCTTTCTCAAAACCTTCTTTGTATTCAGTTTTAATTAAGTTTTAAAAGTATAAGAGAAATTCACATCACAAAAAAAAACAAGAAAAGGAAACAAAAATAATGAATATACTTGTATTAATCAATACAACTTTTGAAAAAATGAGTAATTTTAAAGTACGACGCACAGTTTTTAGATAACGATGAGAATTCGTTTTATTTAATTTATATAACAAATTTCAATAAAATCGGTCCACCCGTTCAGTTTTTATAGGTTTTTTCCACTTCCTCCATAGAAGGGAACCACTGTGCGACGCACTGTGGACCAATTTTTGAAAATTCGTTGCAAAAATATTTCTAATTCTTAGAGTGTTTTTCAAATCCAAACCCAATATTTCTCTACTGTATCGGAAAGATTGGAGTTTTTAGTTTTTTTTTGATGGGTGAAAAGTTCAGCTGGTACAGGTACCTATTCAAAGTTACCTTATTTTTTTTTATCAAAAATTTTTGAGATTTTTTAAAAAATTTGCTTGTACATAGTGATTATATTTTTCTAAAATGAATTGTAATAGAAATCAAGTTAAGTATCTTTTTTCAACCAAATTTGTATCCGAACTTTAAGGGTTGTAGAAGGACACTAACCTAGTAAGTATCCATAAAGTTTTAAAAAATCAACTGTAAAACCATTTTTTTTGTGGCTATGCCGTGCATTTTATTCAATAGATTTGAGTTAGTTTTGGTTTTATTCGGCTTTAAAAATTTGAATTAAAAATTTTATTTTAAAAATCTTCAAATTATAAGTTAGTTATTTTTTTTTCTGGCAGTGCATTATATAAAAAAAAACTCATGTTAAAAACACCCTGTTTGAATGAGTTCATGGAATTTTAATCCCGCTATGTTATAGTTTTTCTTTGTTTCTTTTTTTTTGCAACACATTATTCTACATACAAAATTTTTCGAGATCATCTTCATAAAATATATTTTCAAAACTAAAATAAAATACTTATTTGTGTCAGTATTTTGATTAATAACAAGAATTTTCCGCTTGGAATTTGGCAGTTAATATGGTAATGATATTTCAGTCGTTCATAATTTTTATACTAGAACACAAAATTTCAGAAACGAAACAAAAAATCACAACTATTCAAATTGTTTTTGGTTGTGAGAAAAAATTTGATTTATGAATTCTTTTTAAATTAATTTTTTTCTTCTAAATTCATTCAACTTTGGTGCTAATTGTGTATTGAAAAACAATTTTTATTTTAATTTTTCTCCTAATCACAAACGATGAAAAGATTTATGATATATGAGAAAACAAGACACAAAAGTATGAGTTCATTTTACAATTGCTAAACCACAAAATCTGTTATTATGGTAAATTAAAGCGTGTTTATTTATAAACTTTTGAGTTGAATAAAAATCATAATTCAAACATAAATATTTACATAATCATTAGAATGTAGCACATCGAATAAATTTATACAGAAATTAACTTCAAAAACATTAATCAATCAATAAATAAATATTTAAGTTCTAAAAAAATTATAACAGAAACTGTTGATATACAGCATATACCTTTAAGTAAATAGAAAACTATGAACGATAAAGTTCATGTGGTGAAGATAAATATTTGCTTATTGCATACATCAGTTAGTATTAAACAAACTTAATCAACTTAATTGTTACAACTGAGTTGAACAAACTTGCTGTAATAATTCCTCATAAATTTTTGTAACTTAAAATTACTAGTAAAATTTTAAAAATTGTTTTTATTTTTTTTCAGTTATCTGAGCCATAGCCGTAGCTAGGATTTCATTTCGGGGGGGGGTTAGCTCAGACCAAACAAAACTTTTTTTTAGAAATCACAATACTTTGTATCAACTATATGTAACTGCAGTCGATTCTAAATCTCGCTAAATCAAATTGTCATTTGAACTGTGTAGAAGCGAAAAATTGGCCAATATCTTTTTTAAGTATTTTTTAGGAGAGGAATTCGTAGTTAAAAGTTTAAAAAAGCCCTGCTTACGGTAAACGAATTTAAAAATGGCCGAATATTCAGCGGCATCTCTAGTTTTGTAGGTACAAAGAGTGATAAGTTGGTTGATATAAATTACGAGCGTTAGCGAGCAAGAAAATTTTTTTTAAGAAACAAATCTTAACCATTCTAAGGCTTTATAAAAAAAATTATTTCGTACAATTTAATATATAAAACATTGAAAAATGGACTTTTTCTTGCACTGAAATTTTGTAGCAGAAAATTGACAGGTACATTCTATCTATTGAGTTCTACATGAAATTAGCAATACTTAAGAACCAAAATTTTAAATAATCCAAGTTGTTTGACGTGAGCTAATTACACTGGTCAACAAGGTTTTTGTTACAGAAACCAGGGTATACTTTTCTATAAGCTGAGCTCGAATCCGAAGTTAGAAAAATTCTATCACATCACGTTTTGGAGATATTCCCGTTAGAAAATCGAAAATGCCGATTTTCACCAGTTTTCAAAGTTATTTTTTAGCGTTTACTTATTTTTTTTTTAAATTAAATTTGTAACAGTTTCTAAAAGAATTGTGTCAAAATTTGAAAGCGATTGGTACAGAACTATTCGATATTTGCTATTAAAAGCAAATAAATATGAGATGCCCCAAACACTTTGATTTCAAGTTATGATTTCTCGAGAAAGAAAATAGATATTTAAAAGATTTAAACGTTTTTAAAGAGACAAAACTTAATTCTTTTAGAAACTGTTACAAATTCAATTTAAAAAAAAAAAAGTAAACGCTAAAAAATAACCCTGAAAACTGGTAAAAAGCGGCATTTTCGATTTTCTAACGGGAATATCTCAAAAACGTGATGTGATCGAATTTTTCTGACTTCGGTTTCGAGCTCAGCACACAAAAAACCTATAGAAGAGATATTCCCGTTCCCGCGTTTTTGAGATATTCCCGTTAGAAAATCGAAAATCCCGCTTTTTACCAGTTTTTGAGGTTATTTCCTAGCGTTGGTAGGTACTACAGTCTCTGAATAAATCGATACATTTATTTTCGCTTACATACTGGATTTAAGGTTAACATAGAACAAAAGTGGGTAATAAGCAACTGAAGATATCTCGGACAGTAGAAAAGATGTCTGAAAGATTTAAATAGATTTAAGGGTAATATTTCAAAAACGAGATGTGATCGAATAAGTCCGTCTTTGGATTCGAGTTCGGCCACCGAAACCCTTTGAAAAAGCATAGTTTAGTCTCGCCACCAAAAACCCTGCATAAGTACTTGTGGTATTTAAAGGGTTCTTAAAAGAGCATTTTAAGGTGTTAACATAGTGCTTAAGGAAATGGTCAAAGAGATAAAAACTCTTTGTAATGGACCAAACAAGTTTTGTTTTCCTTTATACAAACTTCATCGACAGCTTCTGCAACGATGCAAAATTGGTAGTGATTTTAAGGGAGATTTTCATATAGGTAATCAAATCACTAAAATACAAAAACAAATCATTAAGTGCTGCACATATAAGAATTGTATATGTTTATAATATAGGTATCTTTTGATTTTCTGAAAAAAAAATTTCGGGGGGGGGGTTAAACACCCAAAACCCCCCCCCCCCCCTAAATACGGCTATGATCTGAGCCATTTTTTTGTGAATAAAATTATATTTCTAATTTAATAGCTAATAACGAAGATTCAGTAGGATGTTAAAGTGGGAACAAAAGTTTGTCGACTGTTTAAATTTTAAACAAAATTAAATAAACTGGGAAACCAAATAATTTTAGTAAGCAGAAAAAGTTGCCAGAAGGCACCAATTTTTAGAAATTAAAAAAAAAATCTCTTTAAAATCAATAAAATTATAGCATTTGCTGCAGAAAAAAAGACTCCCTGATTTATGAGTCATGCTACCAATGTTTGAATAAGAAAAGTAAAAGTCTTTTGAAAAATGCTATTTACCTATCCTATAGCTTTTATTACCGACTTTAGCTAAACAAATATAAACAGAATCGATTTTAAATAAATAACCTAAGCTAGAATTTTCATCTTTATTTGTTTATTCATGTGTTTCAAACTTAAGAATCTTTGGCTAAGTCTCACAAATAAACAAACAATTAATTCTTTGAAACTGTGTGAAACTAAGGAGGTGAAATACTAAGGAGGTGAAAAACTAAGGAGGTGAAATACGGTGACTATTGATCGAAAATGATCACGAGAGTTCATTTTACAAATTTAATCAAACTTCTCCAAAAAAACGCACTTCGCTTAGACTTTTTTGACAATCTTACCTATATGTTATTTATTTTCATTCAGACTTTATATTTAAACTCTACCATCGGTGTGTAAAATATTTGAAATCAAATGAAAAAGGAAATTGACAGCGCAGTTGACTGTTGGAAGTCAAACTAGTCGATTCCAATAAACTCCACTGAAAAAGACATAAAGTGCCAAAGACATCGATATCTTCCTTAATATTTGCCGAATTAATACAAAATGATACAAGGGTGTAATTCACAGTCGTCACTCAAGCCATGATTTTGTTTCAAATTAAAGTTTATCATGCTTTTGGCTAATTACACTGTGTGACAAAAAGAATGTTGAAAATGTAGGTACGTGGGCGGAGACTTATCACGTTTTGTAGAGCTAGTTGCATTAATTACGAAACGTTGCACATAGGAGTATTTGCAGTAAATCCTGGTCATAAGTCGATTTTCTGAACATCAAAATTGACACCAAAAAGTTTGGCAAAGTGGGTTCAAAATAAACATGTGTCAATATGCTGCACTCATTTTTTGTTTTTCGATCGTGTCTTGTTAAAAAATGAGTTCAAAGTTAACTGTTATATCTACCTCATTTTTATTTGAATGCGAAGTATTTTGGTGAGTGTTATATTCTATATGAGATATCGAAGTGTTGTGATAAAAATCTAAAAAAATTTAAATGGAGAAATCTTCTTCAGTTATTTATTAACGATATTAATAAAGTTTTGAAAATGTTAGATGGTTTTTTCTATTTTAATTCGGGCTTAGAACTAGTATCTAAAAACTTGATATTTTTGGAGTGTTATTATTTGAACTTTAATGATTTTGTTTTAGTATACCCCGTTATTCTGCGATGAATTGAAACTTATGAGTTAGTTTATATATTCTTTAACACAATGCAACAAAAATTGGGTGCTCTTATGTGCTCTTTAGAGAATCGAGGGTCAATTAGCTTTTCACTTTCTGATAGAAAATACTCCTTACTTTATGCAACGTTTTTTATTTTTAAATTAAATTTAGTGATGTTATTAGTGTATTTAATTTTATGTGATCTTAATTAAGGTTGGGGAAGAGAGTAAAAAAACTGAGAATTGGGTATTAGAGATGAGGAAAAAAAATTGAGAAAAATAATGTCGACAGGCGGGGTACAGGCCGTTAATCAATTTTTTTAGTTTTTGGTAAGAAACAAAAATAACAAGAACTAGGTTTGTATTGTATTTTCTTGTAGGAATACTCATTTTAAACAGAAATAATAACAAAAACCACGAAAAATAATTATGGCCAGGTTTTTGATGACAATACTCCTATGTGCGTTGTTTGAAAACTTCGTATAACACCCCCAAAATCTAGAGTTAAGGTCAAAAAACGGTTTTTTGGACCTTCATCCTTGACCCATTGAAAAAAATATGTCTATCAAGGGTTGGGTTCGATATTCCGCTTTTTATATTCCCGTTTTTAAAATCCCGTTTTTCATTATCCCGCTTTTTATAATCCCGCTTTTTAAAATCCCGATTTTTATAATCCCGTTTTTTATTATCCCGTTGTTGTTTTATTTTAAAATATCGCGCTATTTTTTAAAATAAAACAACTAGTTTTGCTTGCAAAATCGGGATACTAAAACAAATTAAAAAATGAGAGATTGTTCTAAACGCATTTAATTAAAACCTTTAACAAAAAATATAATATATAAAAAGAATAAGAAAAAGTAAGGAATGTGATACTAAAAAGAAATCAATTAACAAACTAATATTTACTTTAAAGTTTCAGAAGAACAATCAAATCGTGATAATCCCATAGATTAATAATAACATAAAATGATCACAACATCTTAAATTAAGTACACACTACATAATCAAAAGAAATTTCATTTAAATATAATTCAACTTATATTTGGATGCATTTCAACAATTTTGATATTTAAATAAATGAAATTTCTTTTACTTGTGAACTCAATTTAAGGCCTTAATCATTTTATGTTTTTATAAAAGAAATACCGTTTTCATAATGTGTTGAAGGTACATATTGTGTGGGCTTTACAAAGCAAAAAATCATTTTTTTTCGGGATTTTCGAAAAACGAGATTTTAAAAAGCGGGATTCCGATACGCTCCCGTCTATAAAGTTACCAGAGCAAGGTCAGCAGAACATATATTTTGTTATTGGGTCTTTTAGTGCTAATTAAGTGCCCCAAAATTAAATTAAGTGCTCCACTACTTTTGTAGAAAATTAATGTTAACTTGATTTAAAGTTAGCAATTACCAGAAAATGCCCTAAACTGCTACTAGAAAAATCGTGTTTGGTATAATATTTAGGTGCTAATTAAGTGCTCTACAAATCCAAAAAAAAAATTTCCAAAAATACATTTTTTTCCATAAATAATTTTTTTTTCTGTGATTTTCGAAAAAAAAATTTTTTCTTTTTTTTTCAAACTGTCTTAAATAATTAAGTGCTTAACTAATTTAAGTTAAGTAGGTACCCCATTTTTCGAAGAATTTTACGAGATTTTCCATTAAAAAAAAAATATTTTCATTTTCCATCGTGTTCTGCTAACTTGAATTTGAATTTTTTCAAAAAATTCAATTTTTTTCGCCAAAATTCGAATGGAGTAATTAAGTGCTCGACTAATTTGAATTAAGTACCCCATTTTTCGAAAAACTTTCCGAGATTTTTCATTAAAAAAAAAATCTCGGAAAATTTTTCGAAAAATGGGGTACTTAATTCAAATTAGTCGATTTTTCAAATTAAAGATTTTTCATTAAAAAAAAAATCTCGGAAAATTTTTCGAAAAATGGGGTACTTAATTCAAATTAGTCGAGCATAATTATTACTCCATTCGAATTTTGTCAAAAAAAAAATTGAATTTTTTGAAAAAATCCAAATTCAAGTTAGCAGAACACGAATTTGTATGAAAAAAGAAAATATTTTTTTTTTAATGGAACATCTCGGAAAATTCTTCGGAAAATGGGGTTCTTAACTTAAATTAGTTAAGCACTTAATTATTTAAGACAGTTTGAAAAAAAAATTTTTTTTCGAAAATCACAGAAAAAAAATTATTTTTGGAAAAAAAATTTTTTTGGAAATTTTTTTTTGGATTCGAAGAGCACTTAATTAGCACCTAAATATTATACCAAAACCGATTTTCTACTAGCAGTTTAGGGCATTTTCTGGTAATTGCTCTGCTAACTTAAAATCAAGTTAGCAGAACATTAATTTTCTCTAAAAGTAGTATAGCACTTAATTTAATTTTGGGGCACTTAATTAGCACATAATTAGCACTAAAAGATCCAATAACAAAACATTTGAAAACTAGCTTCGTCAAATGTGTACAGTTTTGGATAGAAGACATTTAGACCTTTTCAACAATGTACAAAACATGTGGTTCGGTTAAATTTATAAGCTGACAAAGTTCAAATATTCCATTTTTTTCGTCATTTACCCAACTTTGACATCAATTTAAAGTATATACAAAGACATCAATAAATTATTGATGTCTTCGTAACGCGAATAAAACCAAAATTTTTGCTTAAATTTTAAATAGGTACGAACAGAGATAATCCTGGAGTAAATACTTTAGCATTTCCTCACAAAATGCTCCTCAGAAGTCAATTTAAGGGAAATTTCGACTTGATTGACGGCTATGAACTCCTCCAACCTAAGTATAAAAGAAATTGCAAACAATTAAACCAAGACCACTTCTTGGAAATTAAACGTTACTATCAGTAATAATAGTGGAAGCCTTTCCAACTTCTTTGAGAGGTCTCAGAGCGTTCAGCAATCTCAATAAACTGCACAGAATTCCAAAGATTATTGCCTGAAAATTCAGCAAACATAAATTTTGGATTGAAAATAGAAAACTGGAACTGAGTGAATTGAAAACCTTTAGTTGTGCAATACTGAGAAAATAGGTGAAATAATTGTCAAATTCAGGCCAGGGAAGTCGGCTGAAAGGAAGAAATAGTCGTTAAATACCTCGATACTTCTTTTTAAACATCTACACCTGTCAGTTTCGAAGTGTCCTGATTAACAACAACAAGTACATGTTCCTGATCACCGGTATCAGCGGGATAAAAAATGGTTTAAACATGGGATCATCCCTGATATTCAATTTTGCATTCGAGAAGGACATTGCGATACCGCATGCATTGATGAAATTAAGGCCGATCAACTTAGCAATCTGGGCATCTGGGATTTTTCCAATTTTTAATGATAATTTTTTCGACTTTAATAAAGATTCGAATCCGCCTGATGACGAGTTGACACATACAAAATAAAATACAAAAAATAAATATTTTTTTCTTTTCTTTCCTTCAAAAAATTCTATGTTTTACCGTTCATCTTTAACTGAGTTACAGAACCTGCTCTGGAAGTAACTCGGAATTAATCTGGTTCAGGAGACACTAGACAACGAAATTTAAATTCTTCCACAGAATTTCTTTCAAAGCACATCAGGCAGATACTTTTCCTCTCAGATGTGCCTAAAAGACTAAAATAAAATTGCTCGTTTCTTATCTGAAAATGCATTTTTATAATAGAAGTCTTACTCCGCCCTCATTACAAATCACGACTCAAACAAAACTGCATTAAATCCGTAACGAAAGTCTTAATCTCATCCATCACCATTTTAAAACCTCTTGATTTCTATTACACATCCCAACAACAAAAAACTAGATTACGAGAATTTTACTTTGAAAAATGCAAACACAATCAATCTTGAACTAACATTGTTGTTTAAAGCTTTGTATTTAGCTTCGTTTTGTAAATTTGTACCGATTCAACAAATTGACTGAAAAGGCTTTTAGAATAAAGAAAATAAAAAACAAAAAATAGCCCCTATGTCGTAATAGTGCCGATAGCCATATAGCACTCATGAGTCTTGACTTTTTTATATGCACCCGCATGACCCAGACAGCACCTAAGTCGAAGAACCATATAAAAATGAGAAAGTGTGCACTACTGTGCAGCTAATGCAAACGATTACGACATATTTTATGGAATCAGTTATGTATATCTCGAAGTTGCCTTATGGCAATGAAAAGACCATTCATTTCTTCATACAAGGTATGCACTTTTCTATACAAAAAAGGTTGACGAAGAAAAAAAAAGGGAAATGGTTCATTGCAAGTGCAAGCCATATCGCGAGTATTCACTTGATTTAATTCTACAGTACTTAGCGGCCTCGTCGACGCACGTTTGTTGTTCATGCTGGCCCGGAGGGAATCTTATTTTTTGAAAAAAAAAGTACACACACAATCAAGATCGAAAAGTAAATGAATCACTTTAAAACGTTTTGAATTAGCTAAGTGATTTAGGTCAGACAATTAAGAATATCTTCTTACATCTGTTTTCGAATTAGGCTTTCAATATTGTTCTTGAACATCAAATACTCGTACATGTAAAATCGAAAAAACCAGCTATATAGTGTTGTTGGTTAAAAATAAAATGTGGATTTTAATTTTATTTGTTTTTATTTATTGATCCAATGGCAATCCGATTAGTAAAACGAAGTCAATGAACAATTTTTTTTTAAGGATTACTCATGTATTTTTTTTTTCTTATTGTTTTTAACTTTCAATATGTAGGAAAACTTTATGTTATGCATTTATTAAATAAATATACCTAAAACAATTACTATTGACATTAAAATGATACAGTGCTGCTAAAAACATTCCGGATTTTTTTGTCATTTTCATCAAATAAAATTTTAGAACACAAAACTGAAACAAAATATTGTGTTAAATAATCCGTGCCTACTCGCAGGAGAATATCTTAACACACACAACATCACAACGAACAGGAGATCAGCGAAACATTATGTGTATCTCCTTTTTCCTTCTTCCTCCACACACACCCGAATAGTCAGTCTCAACAAGATCTCTCAATAAAGAGGACGTCCAGTCCTATTGCAAATATAAACTTGTGTTTTATTTATTTATAATTACAAATTTATTATACAGTCCGCTAAAGTTATGAACAGATTATTGTTCACGGTCCTTCGTAGCCCAATATTGAGCTATGCACCTCTTAAAAGTACATTCATCAGTATAATGCAGTGCCGTTAAAAATAAAAAATATATTTCGAAATAAAAAAAAAAAAGTGAGAGTGCGAAAAATTAATTGTAAATAAAATACATATGTACATACAATACAAAATAAAAAAATATACAAACAGAAAAATAAGAAAAAGAAAATAATTGTGTGGAGGAGATAATTTTGGTCATATCGGCTAGATACAATACGCATTTTAGATGAATACAATCAAAGTTTTCTATTCCAATACGAACTGACAACGAACAAATGCTTGGATTTCATGGATCATGGATGTCGAAGTAAATGATGAGAAATAAGGAAAAATCAACGAGCTGATCTAGCATGTTTCAACAAGACAGAATTCTTTGAATACATTTCACATACATTCATATGCGATAAAACAAATGTAAGTAACTTCTGTCATGATTTAACAAATATAAAAAAAAAAAAAACTTTCAAATAACAATATACCTACCTACTTAACATTCCATACTCACATATGTACATCATGCATATTTAACTACCTACATACAAACATGTTTAAAAACTGCTAACACAATTGCAAGTTTATTGGTTTTATTTTATCAAAACATCATTCATAACAAACAAAAATAAACATTATAAATATCATTATTTTCTAACAAACATACATACAGACAAGAAATAATTTTCCTATCAACACATTTTATAATACATAGGTATATTATGTATGTTAGTATTTTATTACAAAATGCCAAATTATAGTAGGGATACCTACTATCGTATCCCTCTCCATTTTCATGTATCCAAATTCGTGAAAAGTAATTACAATTTCCGGTAGTTAATAAACACACTACACAGGCACAAAAATAAAAAAAAAATACATAGGTACAAACAAATAATTTTCATAATGTGTCTCATTTCTCATATTCAATTCGATCACAAAACAAGAGCAAAAACCAAAAACAATTTTCATTCATCTCCCACATCAGACAGTAGTAAGTAGTTTTCAAATTTATTTTTTAGTTTTCTGAAGCAAAAACAAAAAAAAAGCAAAGTGATCAGCTTTCTGATACTTGCTTGATATGAATATCATTTGAACACCTAGCTGAAATTCAAAATATTTATTACACTGCACGCAAATGATGCATGCAGGAGTAGGTACCTATTTACATAAGCAATAATCTTCTTCAGGAACTATGATTGTCTATTTTGTCATTTGTTGCGCGACTTAAGGTTTGTTATCGTTATCCTGATGGTCTGTTTTGGTGCAGATGTTGGAATGAAAAATCCCGTTAGGTCAACTTCATTTCCCTTTTTTATGTGTAGGACTGTAGTAGGTATAGCAAGAATTTTGTTTTCGTCAGTTATTTAGGGATACGTTGTTTGTGTCGCGTGTCACTACACATCACCCTTTTTGTTGTTGTTCTTTGAGATAGAGAATTGTTTTAATAGCGCAGGTAGCTTTGTGATCCATCCATCCATCACAGGCTAGGCGCACAGGATCGTTAGGATTTCGTTTTTGGCGAAGTCAAATTTCATCAAGTTACGTTTCTTTGGTGTAGGTACCTTAACGTAATGCTTGTGCACTTGTGGCCTCAAAATAAAAAAAATCACATTTTCACCTATGCACATTAATACCCACATAGGCATCTAGGTACAATATACTTGATATATTAATTTTATTTTGCAGTAGGTAGGTACAAAAATCTACCTATGTATCTTAGAGACACATCATAGGCACATATTGTTTCATATGAATTCATTGATGACAATAAATCTTACATCATGTGCCTACTATTTAAATCATATTTCTCTTTTATGTATCCGCATGTGTGCATAAGTTTGAAAATTTTTAATATGACACTCAAGCAATTTCTGCGTTTAAATAAATCAACAAGTATAAATTGGATATTATACTATCTACGTGGTGTACGAATGTCATCACAAATTATCTATCTATTTGTACTACTATCCTTCATGATCTAGGTAGGTACTCCTTTCGCTATTTATTGTTTATGTGACCAACTTGGTGGTGCAGCTGTTGGAATAGAAACCCCGTTAGGTCATTTTTGTTTTCGTCGGTAATTTAGGGATGCATTGCTTGCGTCGAGTGTCACTCGAGTACACATTAGCTAGGCAGGTACCTTTTTGTTTTTATGGCTGTTTTCGTTTAAATCGCGAAATATTTTTATTTTTATTTGCAAGAAAATAGAAATAGCGGCGTTACACCAATAGTGTAAGAATGTATGTAGTAGTCGAGAATGTACCTACCTACGCGCTACGCATTTATGTATCTTGTTTGCAAAATATATGAATGTAGCCCAACTTGTTTTTTGTGTGAACAATGTCTTTTCCTTTGTTTTAGGGTTTGTTGTTGTGAAGAATCTATGCAGCTGTTGAAATAGAAAATTCCGTTAGGTCGTTTATGGCCCTTTTTGTAGAATAAGAATTCTCTTGTCATTGGTTCAGTCAAGTAGGTAGGCAGGCATACATTTGGTAGTACACCACACATTTTACTAGACAGTAAGATCATTACCATTTTTTGTCGGCTCAGATTGAGAATTCGTGTTTTATGGTGTATGAAGGTATTTTTGAGCGAAATTCTTTTATGAGGGATGGAATCACAATCTTAGACAGCCACATCACAGGCAATTCAGAATTATTTTATGATACCTATTAGTATTTTATTTTCGTTTTGATTTAGGTAGGTATCGTGGTGAGTTTGAAGTTCAGATGTGCCAAAGCTTAATTGAGTTGTGGTCATAATTCAATTACTTACAAGGCCAATTGAAACACATCTTCCTATGTCATAGTGATTGATAGATAGTGGCTGTTAGCGTTTTCAGTTGTTGTATCTCCTTGGGTAGGATTTGGACACAAGACAATAAAAACAATATCACTTTTCTTAAACAGAAACAAAAAAAAAAAAAACCTTTAATGTTTTATAGTTTAAGGCTATAAAACTTTATGCACTTGTACCTCATTCTAAAGCAAATCAAATAAAAAAAAAAAAAAAAACAAACAAAAGCAAGCAATAATATTATAAAGACAACTGCCATATTTCAATACCTAAATCGTTTCTTGACCTTACTAAAGGTTTATCACAAACTTATGCACTTAATAGGAAGTGTATATGTTAAATTTCTGGGGTTAAGAAGAAAATTGTCTCAGAAGGAAATAAAACAACAAAGACTGCAAAGAGTCCGGAACAAGTAGAAAACCATTATACAATCACAGTTTCATATCATATCTAACGTTTAAATCGATTCGATAAACAAACCCACATTCTGAATGCACAATCAGTTGAACTCAATTAATTTTTCATTTGAAGGAACTCATATTTTTGTTAAAAAAAAAGACAAACAATTAAAACATAATAAAAAAAAAAGGATTTGCCTGCATAGTGTGAAAACACTCAATCTTGAGGGAAAGTTGTTGCCCACAAAGGGTAAACTTTTGATATTTCATATTGAGTGTGCGTTTTTACAAAATGCACATTCTTCCGAAAAAAAAAAAAAAAAAAAAAAAAAAATTGTTACCTACAAGGGTGAATTTAACATTTTGAGTGTGTGTTCTTACAAAACGCACATTCTTGCAGACAAGTTGTTACAAAGGATAACCTTTTACTTCTTATATTTTCACTTGGAGTGTATGTTCGCAGGGTGAATCATTTGTTCATGAGACAAAATTTATCCCAGCGTATATTCCTGCAGAAAAGCAGATCGCCCACATAGGGTGTCCTTTTCTCAATTCCATTTTGAGTGTACGTTCTTACAAAACGTACATTCTTACAAAAAAGCAGATCGCCTACATA